>NC_067415.1:80459035-80759944 GCF_009764475.1 Pristis pectinata
TTGCTATCTCCACCCTCCTCCTCCCACCTGGCTCCATTTGTCCATCAATCCCTCCTCACCTGGAGCCACCTTTTCGCTTGACAACGTTTGGCCTCACCCTGGCAGAGGAAGAGGCTGAGGACAGACACCCATCAGTTCAATTCCTCCTCTTATTCTGCTCCAACCCTACAACATATGCTCTCGCAACTGCCCGTCAACTACTCTTTGATTCTTTTGCTACTTACTGGCACTAAAGCATAATTTACAGTCCCCAATTAACCTACCAGCACATCTTTGAGATGTGGGAAGAAATTGGGGTCCTGGAGGAAAGTCACAAGGGAGAATGTGCAAACTTCACACAGGTGGCACCTGAGGTCAGGATCGAACCTGCGTCCCTGGAGCTGTGAGGCAGCAGCACTAACTGCTTTGCCACTGTGTCTTGATTGCAAGGGGAATAAAGTTCAAGAATATGAAGATCTTGCTATATGTACATGCATTAGGTGAGATCATTCCTGGAGGGCAGCAGACAGTTAAGATCTCCTCACTGAGACAGGAATACACTTGCCTTGGAGGCAGTTCACTGATGATTCACTGGATTGATTCCTGGGAAGAGGAAGGATGAGGGAGAATTGATAGAATGGACCTATATATTCTAGAGTTTAAAAAAAAACAAGAAGTGAATGAATTTAGGCAGAGAAGATGCAAAGGGGTTTGCAATGTTAGATGTTGTAAGAACATTTTCTCCATTGGGACCAAGGAGTAGCGTCAAAAGATCATGGCTCAGCCACTTGAGAAGGAGAAATTTCTCTCAGAGGATCTTTCAAATTCTGCATCCTAGAGAGTCGTGCAGGTTGTGCTGTTAAATATGTTTCAGCCTGAGAGGTTTAGGTCTTGATGGGACAAGAAAATGGAGTTGAAGTTAGCATCAGGTCAACCATTGTACACAATGGCAGGCAGGCTCGAAAGGCCTTATGACCTACTCCCACTTGTGTTTCATATTGTTTCTGAACTTATATAAAACACAGCAATTAATTAACTAAATGCGGTGAATGTACTGATTAACATTTGATACCACTATTAATTTTTTTTTACTCCTCCTCACTGCATGGTTCTCACTACCTGGTGGTGAAGGTTAATCTGTTTTGTGATTTGGAATACTCAACTTCATGCCTTATTTACTAAAGCCTTCCTTGGAAATTAAATGCTTGATGTGAATGAAATAAGGGAACCAGAATGACACATTGAATTCTGCTGTTGAAAGCATTCCCAATCCTGATATATACCTGCTACAGAGAAGACTGGGGAGGAATTTTAAACCCCAGAATGGAGAGATGAGTATGGGAGAATTGGAATTATGGAAATAAAACATCAGACCCCAAAGCTGTTACAACAAATTCAAGGTGGTCGGCAGACGTATAACCTGCAATTCAGAAGTAGTTCTGTCATTTAAGTATTTTACTGAGACAATGTGCCTCAAACACCAGCTCCATTTTAGACAATATTAGTTGTAATCAGTTGCCTGCTGCCTCTTCCTTCTGCCGCTCCAGCTCTAGTTGCCATTACTCCTGTCACTCCCGCTCCCTCTTTTCCTGTAGTTTGCTTTCTCGTTCATGGCGAGCCGCTATTTCCTGGCGTGCCTGTTCTTCCTGCCTCCTAGCCTCGTCGTCTTTGCTTTGGTGCCCATCTTGTTCATCGCCCAGCTTCTCTTCAGTGTCCTGATCGACCGATATGAAGAACAAGTGGATGAGGTTCAGATCAAGAAGTATAGGACAATCTGACTGATCTTAAGCTCACCCACTTGTATAGTCTACCCCTCCTCTACCGACTTGCTATGGCTAACATCAGCAAGGAGCAGTGTGACCGACAGCACCTTGTCACACTGGCAACTCCCGCACCATGATAGAATCGGGTGACAAGTACATTGGAATACCTTCACCTTCCAGGTTCCTCACCAAAGTTCACACCACCATGGAGCTCTCTAGCTCATATCATGGGCAGAGTGCCTTTACCACAGGGACAGTGGCAGTTCAAGGAGGGAGCCTGCAACAGTCAGGTCACGGTGTCGTGGAATATTCATGACAGCTGCAATTTAATTGCATTGCGCAATCACAAATGGAGTTACGTTTCAAGTGAGAAAATGCAATTTCAAAACATAACACAGTTACAATTAAGTTAGATGTTAGGTGGGAAAATTCAATTTCATCACTTCCCAAGTAGCTTCTCCACTAACCTCCGTCTTTTGATTGCACCATCTTTGTTGTAATTGGCTGATTTAATCAATCTGTAGTCACTGAGGACATGTCATTCAGTTAACAAACCTTTCCTTGTCAGGCAACATTGTTTAGATTGAAGTTGCTCTGGGTGTGTTTGTATTTTTGAAGACCCAATTAATTGGTTTCATGTCAACTGTAACCTGACCATTAATAATTCCAAAGTCTTTTGCGACGAATGAAGATCTTTTGGAGCCAAAGTTGTTACAGACCTGTGAATAGTCAGAAACACAAGGATTCCAAGAAGAAAAGAGAGAGTTAATTTAATCAAATACTCACCAACTCCCTTTTGCCTCAATTCCCTCATTGTGTGCACATTACAGAGGCCTTTGGCTTAACATGTCTGGCTTGGATAATAAATTTAGTCAAGTTCTGTGGGACACAGGCTGATTTATACTCTGATGAAGGGTTTTTGTTTCTTGTACAGCTGCTCAGCCTCATTAATGTACATTCAGTTTGTTGCACTCTTCCTGCATATACCTAGTTATGTCACTCTGCCACATTGCCCCACAAGCCTGCCCCACCATTCAGGGCAATCCTGGTTAATCTAAGCTGGCCTCAACTCCTGCTCTCTGCCAGTTCCTCACAGCCCTCAATCCCCCAATCTGTCAACAATTTATCTGCCTCCATTTTAAATGCTTTTGATGAACTGGCCTCTACAACTCTCTGGAGTATAAAATTCCAGGGATTCACCACCCATTGCCTAAATAAATTTCTACGTACCTTGGTTTTAAATGACTGGCCCATTATCTTGAAGAAATTCCCTTCATTTGAGATTCTCCCATTTATGAAAACCTTGCCAAGCACCCTCAGGACTTTTTATGTTTCAATACGATCACCTCTCATTCTTCTAAACTCCAAAGAATGCAGATCCAACCTGTTCGGTCTCCCTTGTAGGACAATCCTCTTGTCCCAGGAATTAACCTGGTGAATCTCCTTTGGGACTGCCTCCAATGCCACTATATTCTTTCTTAGGTAAGAGGACCAAAACTGTGTGCAGTACTCCAGATGTGGCCTCACCACCCTGTACCAATGTAACATTTACCTATTTCTAACCTCCCTTTTGCAAAAAAAGTCCAACATGCCATTTGCCTTCTTAACAAACTTGTTATACCTCCTGCAACATTTTTGTGATTCAGGTACAAGAACATCGAGATCCCTCTGAACTTCACTCATTTGTAGTCCCTTTTCACTTAGATAATAATCTGCCTTTTGATTCCTCTTACCAAAGTGCATGACTTCACACTTTCCCACATTAAATACTATTTTCCAAATTTTTACCCGTTCATTCAATCTGTCGAAGAGTAACAATATCCTCATTACAACCTGCCCTGGCATTTATTTTTTGTCACCATTGCAGAAGGGTAACCAGAACGCTACACAAAATGTTCTAGTTTGGCCTGTCTAGTTATTTAGTTTGTTCCTGTAAAGTCTCTCTGCTCTTATATTCTTTGCCTTGGTTATTGAAGGAAATATTCTAAGTGCTTTCTTAGAAAGGTACGAGGTGCAAGTTATCTGCAATAGTTTGCTAGCTGGGTTGGTGGTGGATAGCCAATGGAAAATATTTAATGAATACATAGATGAAATGAAACAATTATTTATTTCTGTTATGCACAAAAATAAGTCAGGAAAGAGGGCTCAATTGTGGCTCACAAAAATAAATTAGGAATAGAGTTAGATCTAAAGAGGAGGCATTGGAAGCAATTTACAATGCAACAAAGGAGACAACATGATTGATTAAGAGGGGGAGGCTGGAGAATGGGAACAAACTTGAAGGGAACATAAAAACTGACCGTAAAAGCCATTGATATGACAAAAAGATTAGTGAAGACAAATGTCGTCCCCTTTTGTTAGAAACAGGGGAAATAATTACAGATAACAAAGAAATATCAGAACAGTTAAACATGTACTTTGGTAATGAATTAACAAAATATAAAAATAAACTTCCAGATATGTTGGGTCGAGACCAAAGGTCTAGAGAAAGGAAGAAAATGAAGGAAATTCGAATTAGTAAAGAAATAGTGCTGGGGAAATTAATGGGATAAAGGCTGACTAACCCCAGGGCCTGATAATCTACATCCCAAGTAATAAAGGAATTCACCCTGGAAATAATGGATGCATCAGTGGTCATCTTCCAAAATACTTTGAATCGGCTCCCTGGGTTGCCGGGGGAGTGGTGATAGCAGATACGATGGTGGTGTTTAAGAGGCTGTCAGATGGGCACATGAATGTGCAGGGAATGGAGGGAAATGGATTGTGTGCAGACAGAAGAGATTTTGTTGAATTAGGCACTGTGTTCGGCACAGACATCGTGGGCAGAAGGGCCTGTTCTTGTGCTGTACTGTGCAATGTCCTACAGATTGAGGGGAGGGAGGGATGTAACCCCACAAATTAAATAAAGGAAGGAGAGAAAAACATGGAATTACAGATCAGTATTAGTAACATAGGTAGTGCCGAAAATGCTTGAATCTATTGTAAAAGATTGAATGACAACACTTCTAAAACATTAATAGGATAAACCAAAGTCAACTTGGTTCTATAAGAGGAAAATCATGCTCTGTCCGTGACCTCAAGAAACTGCAGAGAGTTGTGGACACAGCTCAGCACATCACGGAAACCAGCCTCCCCTCCATGGACTCTGTCTATACTTCTCGCTGCCTCGGTAGAGTAGCCACCCCGGACATTTTCTCTTCTCTCTTCTCCCATCAGGCAGAAGATACAAAAGCCTGAAAGCACGTACCACCAGGCTCAAGGACAGCTTCTATCCCACTGTTATAAGATTATTGAACAGTTCCCTAGTACAATAAGGTAGAGTCTTGACATCACAATCTACCTTGTTATGACCTTGTACCTTATTATCTACCTGCACTGCAGTTTCTGTGCAGCTGTGACACTTTATTCTGCTTCTATTATTGTTTTACCTTGTACTACCTCAATGCACTGCGTAATGAATTGATCTGTATGAATGGTATTTAAACTTTTAAACTTTATTTAAACTTTATTTATACAGACAAGTTTTTCTCAGTATATGTGACAATAATAAACCAATACTAAAATAGAAAGATGGATTATTATCAGGATGATGATGGATTGGGAAGGTGGGAGATACAACGAGACCAGATGTCCTTGTACGCCAGTCACTGAAAGCAAGCATTCGTTTACAGCCAGCAATTAGAAATGCAAATCGTATGTTGATCTTCATTGCAAGAGCAAGGATTCCTTTCTCCAATAAACAAACTGCTGGAAGGACTCAATAGGTCAAACAGCACCTGTGGAGGCAAGGGGATGGTCAACGTTTCGGGTCGAGACCCTGCATCAGGATTGAGTGTAGAAGGAAGATAGCCAGGATATAGAAGTGAGAGTGAGGGGTGAGACAGAGGCTGGTAGGTGACAGTTGGAAACAGATAAGGGAGGAATGGCAGGCAGCTGGAACCAACTGGAGGAGGGGATAAGAAAGTTGAACTAAGGGAGAAGAAAGAAGAAACTCAGGTGGATAGGTATGTGGGTGATGGGCAGGTGAAACCAGATAGGGGAAGGTGAAGAACCAAGGTAACGGGAAGGGATGTGGGGCGCTGGAGAGGTGGAAAAAGCAGAGGAATAGAGGATGGACCAATGGGAGTGGGAAAGGAACACAAGGAGCACGGGGGGTGTGTGTTACCTGAAATTAGATAATTCAATGCTCATACCATTGAGTTGTAGGCTGCCCAAGCAGAATATGAGGTGTTGGCCCTCACCATGGCAGTGAAGAAGACCATGGACAGACTCTCCATCACTATCTGTAACTGGAACAAGACCAGGAAAATGACATTGCCATGGATAACGGTTGAATATAGTCAGACTGAGGCTGGGCCTATTTTGTTACTTATTTTGTAATCTTCCACCATTCAATTACATGAGAATTAATTAAATGTGTAATTTAATGAAACGCCATATTCAGGCTTCATAAAATCTGTTGAATTGAAATAATTTTTGAATGTGCTTTGATAGTCTGCTTTTTGCAGATTAGTAATAGGCAGTCCTGATATTCCACTCATCAATAGTAAGGCTATTTATTTGCTCAGCAATCCATCCATCACTGCTTTGCAGTTCTGATGGAAAATCATTACAATAGTCTTTTTAGGAAAGCTTGTTGGATATGTTATTGGTCTATTGATTTAAAATGTGATGTATAAACATGCAATGGGGAAAAGCACTTAGGAACATTGGGCGTTCAGCAAGCTGCAATAACCTTTTACATTAGTGACCCTTGTTCCAGCTCAGAAGAGAATTTATACTTAGAAGATGTTGTGTTGAAGTTGGACTTATTCATTGATGTGTTTGTGCCTGGGCTATGTCTGAGTATTTAGGCTGATAATAGTCTTTTCAAGATGGAATAAAACACAGCATGTAATGGGATAAGAATAACAGTGTGAAGTGAAACAAATAAACAGATAAGATAAATTTCAAAGAGGGAAGCACAGTGGTGCAGCTAATAGAGCCACCGTCTCGCAGCACCAGAAACTCAGTTCAATCCTGACATCAGGTGCTGTATGAGTGGAATTTGTGACCGTCTGGGTTTCCTCCGAGTGCTCCAGTTTTCTCCCATGTCCCAATATGTGTGGGTTGGGAGATTAATTGGCCACTGTAAATTGCCCCGAGTGTATAGCTGAGTGAGAGAATCTGGGGGCAATTGATGGGAATGTGGGGACAATAAAAAATGAGATTACTGTAGGATTAGTGTAAATGGGTGGTTGATGGTTGACATGGACTTGATGGGCTGGAGGGCCTGTTTCTATGCTGGGTCTCTCTATGCTTCTATAGGAGTGTTAGCCATTTAACATCAATCTCCTACTATGTCAAGATTCGATTGACTTAGAAAAGAAACAACAAATCCTTAACTATTAAGGAATAATATGAGCTCAGCTACAAAACAAGTAAGATGTGTACTTCTGAGTTCCCTTGGAGTTACCAACTGCTTTAGAGACAATGGTGGCAGCTTCACGGTAAACTGTCAGCATTTCTCAGCAGATCCTCACCCACTTTACACCAGTGTCTCATCTATTCTCTTATGTGGGCAATCAGACAAAGGATGATTTTTGAGGTGGACTTATTTTTGTAACGTAAGATGCACAATTTTGTGCACATGTTCCATCAAATAGCAATGTGACAAGGACCAGTTTTTTTTTGGTGTGACATTGAAGGAGAGGTAAAAACACTTTTGTAGCCAGTAAAATAAACTTTATTCATAAAAATATATACAAGAAATATGAAAACAGTACTTGGCTTTCTTTACCTTCATGGTGTCATCCAGTCCATACATTCAGTGTTATCTGGTCTATACATTTGTAGTGTTAGCACATTCTGTGTACAAGGTACCTCAGCCTGCTGCACCTCTGCTGGGTTATGTTTGGTCAGGGATATTGAGCCTATTCATTTTAGTGGAAAGCAGTCACTGCAAGGGAAAAGGTATGCATTAGGTAATTTCCATTTTATTCAAGTAATTAAGTTTGGTTTAATATGTTTAGTTGCTTAGAAGTATTTTAGGTGTTTTTAAGTGAACTACATCTTTGAAATTCTATTCAAAAGTTTCAAATTTAAAAATATTTGAGTTATTTCATAATAGTTTTGAATATTTCTGAATGGTCGGGTCATTCAGAGCATTCAAAATCATTGAAGTGTTGACAGTCAACATAACTTGGAGGTGTGAGTTAGCAGGAAGTTGAAATCTTTTCAGTTGTTTCATGATCTGGGACTTCGTGTGATACAAGGTCTTGCTGACACACAGGGCCTTGCCAATTGCAATTAGTAAAATGTTTGCAAGTTAATAATTTGGGAATCGGAAGAGATAAGTTCATAGTTCATACATGTCAACAGTAAGTAAATTCCAGCTCAAGATCTCATCTGAATATTAGTGTGTCTCAGAGATCCAAGAATCTGTCTTGGGCCCAACACATTGATGCAATCATGAAGAAGGCACACCAGCGGTTCTAGTTAATTAAGAGTTTGAGGAGATTTGGTATGTCACCAAAGACTTGCAAATTGCTATAGATGTACAGTGGAGAGCATTCTGACTGGTTGCATCACCGCCTGGTATGGAGGCTCCAATGAGCAGGATTAAAAGAGGTTACAGAAGGTTGCAGACTCAGCCAGCTCCATTACGGGCACAACCCTCCCCGCCATCAAGGACATCTTCAAGATGCGGTGCCTCAAGAGAGGCGGCATCCATCATTAAGGACGCTCACAGCCTGGGACATGCCCTCTTTTCGTTACTACCATCAGGGAGGAGGTACAGGAGCCTGAAGACCCACAGTCAACGATTCAGGAACAGCTTCTTCCCCTCCGCCATCAGATTTCTGAATGGTCCATGAACCCATGAACACTACCTCGTTATTCCTCTTTTGCACTATTTATTCAATTTTTTAACTTATAGTAATTTTTATGTCTTGCACTGTACTGCTGCCGCAAAACAACAAATTTCACGACATGTGTCAGTGATAATAAACCTGATTCTGATTCTTCTGCAGCGCTGAATATCAGGCTGATTAACCTGCCTGTTTCTGGAGTGGGACTTGATCCATAACTTCCTGACTCAGAGGCAGAATTGAAATGCATTGATCCACATCTGAGACTGTAATAGTACACAGACTCAATGTCAAATCAACAAAGTAAAACTGATCATAATGAAAATCCCAGATGGGACTGTAAGAGTTATGACAATAATATCTGGATTAAGCAGTTTAAATTTTATAATTTAGACCTGTAGGGCATGAAGATCAAAACCTTGATTACAAAAATGGAATTCATCTCTAAGAAGGTAGTCGTAGTTGTGTCGATCACACAACTTGTTGATAAGTAGAGAGATATTCGTGACTATTTTGAGTTATTTATATGGTTCTGTTGTTGCTGGTTTCCACAAAATGAAGGAACAATGTCACAAAAACACACGCACAATGAAAGAGTCAAGTTATTCTGACACAGCTAAGTATTGTACAGAGTAGGAATTATCCAGAGGGGATAATCATTCTGCTTATTAAAAAGGAAAACATCCACAGAGTGGATTGCTGAAGAGGCTTTCGAACTGGATTAGCTTGTTTGGTTTGACTTCTTCAACAACCAAATAGAAATGTTAATTTACCATATTACTATACATTGTATTCCCTGAGAATACTGTTTTTATGGGAATGTGCTGTGCTTCGATAACTGCCATACAAATCATTCATAATAAATTCTAACAATATGTAATTGAAAATCAGACTCATGATTAAGGACACCAACACACAAATTTTGAATTCTATCTGTTAACAACTTTTAAAACATGCATGTAATGAACAGAATGTTATCCATTAAGGTTTTAAGTTTTTTTTTATTGAGAGATGCCAGCATTTATTCTCCATCCTATTTGCCTTTGAGCTGAGGATACAGTTACGAATCAATCACATTGTTAGGTATGGAGACACCTATACACCAGGAGACACAAGGGACTGCAGACACTGGAATCTGGAGCAATAAACAAACTACTGGAGGAACTCAGTGGGTCAGGCAGCATCTGTGGAGGGAAATGGACAGTTGATGTTTCGGGACGAGACCCTTCATCTGGACTGATAGAAGATGAAGTGTCCAGATGAAGGATCGCGACCCGAAATGTTGACTGTCCACTTCCCTCCACAGATGCTGCCTGAACCCGCTGAATTCCTCCAGCAGTTTGTTTGTTGCGTCTATAAACCAGGTTCGGTACAGGTTGCAGACTTCCTCTCCTGGTGAACCAGATGGATTTTTATTAAGGCTCTTTTTCTTGATAGTAATTTTGTGGTTTACTTAATTACTGGAATTTAAATTCCCCAGTTGTGATGCTGGATCAATGCAGTTAACCTGGTAACATTGTCCCACACAAAGAGATGAGAGGGCAGATGACTATAAACTTGGGCCAAAGTGGTAGCTTTAGGGAGCTTCTTCAAGGAGAGAGTTGCAGAGACTTAGAGAGGGAATCTCCTAAATTGTGAATCTCAGACTCAAAACACTTCAACAACATGCAAAGGTGAAAATGCGAACAAATTTCACTACCTAAGTAAGAAAGCACAAACATTAAATGCGCCTGTTCACTTCATACCTTCGATTTTCCATCGTATTTTATCCACTATGCAGCTGTAAGTATAGAACTTCACAGCTTTTTTATTCCACTGTTAATTGAAAAAAAATCAAATACATTAGTCAGTAAAAGCTCCAGAGAAATGTGAGCACTTGGTAAAATGCCAAAAGCTTCACATGAAAATACCGTGATAGATTTTAAATGAGCCTTCCTTCCTCTGTGTTTGTTGTGGGGAGATATTATTAGGTTGCATGCGACGTATGCATTCGGGATTCCAATATATCCTTTCACGTCACAATCTTGTCACACTAATTGTCTTATCAGGTGCCACTACAATAGAAAAATATGACCTGCGAACAAATACTTGGACCCAAGCCGGAATGATGAATGGCAGGAGACTGCAATTTGGAGTAGCTGTCATTGATGATAAACTTTATGTGGTTGGAGGCAGAGATGGCCTGAAGACTTTAAACACTGTGGAATGTTACAACCCAAAAACAAAAACTTGGACTGTCTTACCTTCTATGTCAACTCACAGACATGGCCTTGGTAAGTAATTCTGGTGATTTCAGATTTATAAACGAGAATGATCAATGATTATTATAAAGGGCAATCACCCATGTTTCATTAATGTTGGATGGTTTCCAGAGAGAGTCCCCACCAGTTCTACCATCCCTTTATATAACTACCCAGTCCTGCCAAAATATAATATTGGGCACTGATATCAAGCAGACTAGAGTTGTATTGCTTAAAATTTGCAAGGTTGCAGGATGATTTTACAATATTAAGTGGCACGGGTACCTAAAAATAAATTATCTCTGCTGAGACTCGGAATATAAGTCTAATTATTGGAGCCAAGCTTTCGTGTAAGAGGGTGGTAGGAGTTTGGAACTTGTTGCAAATGGCAATTTATGTCATGTTAATTTTGGTGGATTATTATTAATTAAAACAATTCCGGGATATGTTGGTAAGTCAGGTTTATTGAGTGGCATTATGGATCAGTCAAGATCTTAGTGGAAGCCAGAGCAAACTCATGGGGCTAAATGCCATGTTGTACAGATGTCTACAAACCCATTAAAATCAATTGTTTCCATTGGTTGCTCATATAATACCCAAGAATATTAATTCATTGAAGTAAGAGGTGCAATTTCTAAACCTATTTCCAGTCCATTACCAAATGATAATTTATATTTTATTTGAAATGTGTACATTTAAGAAAAAAAGCTTCTATTTCCCTTTTTCAGAATATTGTTAGCAGAATCAAGGAACATCGCATTTCACCATTGTCAATTTTAAACTGAGGCAGACCCTCCTTTAAATGACCCTTTCCTTCATTTGAATAAAATTGACAGAGTTATTTGTTCCAGGCAGAAAACGCTGAAGAACTATTCTGAGGTAAATACAAAATTCCCCGAAGACCATTATAATTTCTGTGGTAGTTGCAAAATAATTTCATCTCTCATCAATCTTGATTTATGGAGAGTGGGAGATGTACAAAATGAAGTGTTTTAACACCAACTCCCAATATCCATCATGAATTCTGGATTTTATATGACAACAGGATTGAATAAAAAATATTCCATAGTTTGGCCAAATGAATATGCAAGTAATGTAGAATCTGGCATGCCATCAAGATTGTAGTTTGACAATGTAATATTTAAAGTTTTATTTCGATGCCTTCAATCATTGGATCATATCACTGCAGAATTCAGTGCATCAGGTGATACGAGAGGGAATATTCTTAGGTTTGCAGATTTTGGTCCTTTGCTTACAAATTACTATTGGTGATGCTATCACAGGAGTGTTTAACACACTTGTATCAAATTCATCTGGCTAATGTTTTAAAGGAGGCACTGATTTATCTGTAATAGCATACCATTCACATTTCTTCATGGAACAAAGCCACATCATTCTGCAGTATTTTATAATAAATGAAGAATCAAACTGTGAATATCTATAAGGAACAACTCTCCAACTTTGTTGGTTAATTTGTAAGATGCGGTATTTTGCCAATGTGCAATATCTTTGTTCTTGATAATTTCAATCAGGGTCGAGGCAGTGAAGCACAACCGACAAAGATTGCAGGAAAGCCTGGGGAATGAAAAGATATAGACAAGATATAGGTATCAGTGACATTTATTGCCCAAATCTAATTTTCCTTGAATTGAATAGGTTACTGCAGAGGGCAGATAAGAGCTGACAACATTGCAATGGTTTGGAATCCGGCATAGGCTGGGCTGGGTAGGATGATCAAACTTCCTTCCCTAAAGGACACTGATGAGCAAGATAGGATTTTAAAATCATCCAGTCATTTCACGGCCACCAAAAATATCAATGTTAAATCTGTTTTATTTAAGATTTATTTAATTATGCAAATTCCTTAGGTGACTGGTGAGATTCAAACTCATGTTTTCAGATAAAAAATCTTTTGAAACTAAGCCAGTAAATTAATTTCCATGCAACCTCGCATCATAAATATCCTGTCTGGAATTATGCCTTTCATAGAACATAGAACACCACAGCACAACACAGGCCCTTCAGCCCACAATGTTGTGCCGACATCTTATCCTGCTCTAAGATCTATCTAAGCCTTCCCTCCCACAGAGCTCCCCACTTCTCTATCATTCATGTGTCTATCCAAGAGCCTCTTAAATGTACCTAATGTATCTGTCCCCACAACCTCTGCCGGCAGTGCGTTCCACGCACCCACCACTCTCTGTGTAAAACACTTACCACTGACATCCCCCTTATACCTTCCTCCAATCACCTTAAAATTATGTCCCCTCGTGTTAGCCATTGTCACCTTGGGAAAAAGTCTCTGACTGTCCACTCGATCTATGCCTCTTATCATCTTGTACACCTCTATTAAGTCACTTCTCATCCTCCTTCTCTCCAAAGAGAAAAGCCCTAGCTCACTCAACCTATCCTCAGAAGACATGCTCTCCAAATCAGGCAACATCCTGGTAAATCTCCTCTGCACCCTCTCTGAAGCTTCCACATCCTTCCTATAATGAGGTGACCAGAACTGAACACAATATGTTCAATGGGATGATTTTGTTAAGTGTTTGGCCATGAGATGTAAACATCACTAGCATTTTTTTATCCATTCCTAACTGCTCTTGAACAAAGGAGATGGCTAAGACTTAAATACATTGGTGGGTCTGAGATACATAGAGGCTAAACTGAAGAAGGATGACAGATTTCCTTTTGAAAGGAGATTAGCAACTAGATGGGTTCTGGTGGCTTCATGGTTACTGTTACCAAGGCCAACAAACTTATTTATTTAATTAATTAATTGAACTTAAATCCATCAGCTGCCATGGTGGGATTCTGGATCAATGTCTGCTGGTCCATTAACTTAACCATTGCACTACCACACTCCTTACATCCAAGGAATTGTCCAGGATGCCACGGAATTCCAAGGCACAGAACCTGGCTCTTCTTTTCTCAGCACATGTCAAATTCCCATTGATTCCTATCTGCGATAATTCATGCACAAACTTATCTATCTGAGAATTTTGCCAGGAAAATTTTACAAGAGAAATCAAAAAGAGTCAAAACTAAAGAGTGGCATTTAATTAGAGCCTGTTATATCCTTTCAGGTTGTTGCAAAGTATTTAAGTACCTTTAAAACGTAATTACCTTTGTAAAATAGGAAAACCACCATACATGGTCTTGGGAGGCTACAAGGATATTGTCTTCCAGGCAATGAATTCCACAGATTCACCACCCTCTGGCTGAAGAAATTCCCCCTTATCTCTGCTCCAAAGCGACGCCCCTTTATTCTGAGGCTGTGCGCTCGGATCCTAGACTCTCCTACTGATGGAAACATCTTCTCCACGTCCACTCTATCCAGACCTTTCACTATCCGGTAGGTTTCAGTGAGATCCCCCCCTTCATCCTTTTGAATTTCACTGAGTACAGGCCCAGAGACATCAAACACTCCTCACACATTAAGCCTTTCATGCCTGAGATCATTCTTGTGAACCTCCTCTGGACCCTTTCCAGGGCCAGCACATCTTTCCTTAGATACAGGACCCAAAATAGCTCACAAAAGTAAGAATTCTCATCCTTGTTTTCATATCAGTGTTATACAGCATGAAAACAGACCCTTCAGCTCACTGACCATCAAGTACCCATTCACACCAATCCTGCACCCCAATCCTACACCCAATTTTTTTCTCCCCACATTCCCATCAACTTCCCCACACCCGGTTCAGATTCTACCACTTACATAAACATTGGGGACAATTTACAGTGGCCAATTAGCCTACCAGCCTACAAATTATCGGAATGTGGGAGGAAACTGAAGCACCCAGAGGAAACCCACGTAGTCAAGGGGGAATCATGTAAACTCCACACGGACAGCACCGGAGGTCAGGATTGCACCCTGGTCGCCGGCACTGCGAGGCAATGGTTCTACCTGCTGTGTCACTGAGCATGCCATGACCTTCCCCCTCCCTTTTTCTGTAATGTCTCCAGTTCTACAGCTCTCCGAGATTTCTGTGGTATTTCAGGTCGGATCTCCTGCAGATTTCATTTTTCAATGCCCTAAACATCAAAATCAAAGTCAGGTTTATTGTCATATGACATCTACGCACAGGTGCAGTAAAAAACTTACTTGCTGCAGCATCACAGGCACAGAGCATCAGATAAGCAACATTCACAAGAAAAACATAAACATAAAGTATACACAAGTTTTACAAGAAAGAGCACAATTAGAACAAAAAAAAATGACAAAGTCCATTGTAGTCCAAATATAGTGTAAGTGTGCTTGGTGCTGCCAAGACCCTCATTCTGTCTGCTTCTCCTAAAACCAATTCTCTTTGCTTTGGAGTGTGGCCATTTGTCCAATGTCTTTTTTTCCATCTGATAGCAATCCTGAAAAGCACCTTGAGGTTTTTACTACTGTAAGCTGCTCTGTCATCCAAAAAAAAACACTGCAAATAGTTGATAGCACTGCACTGGTTTAATTCAATCTATAAATCTTTTTAACACATCTTTAACTTCTCAAAAGCATCACTTTATACAATGACTCTGTTTCAGCAATTCTGTTAATCCTGAAGACACCATATTAAACACAACAGCAGACAGTTAATCAATCTTTATAAAATTACTGTCAGCAATTCCGATTAATTATTAACAGAAATATCTATAGGAAAATAGGGCCAAGGTCAGAAGAGTGACTGCTCCGTAGAGATCCAATTTGATGACAGCAAATCAAGTTGTGGCAAAAAGTTAAAAAGTGGTATTGTAGCAATTCTGATGCAATGGATTTTCTATAAGTTGATGGACACATTTAAAATCTGGAAGGGGCTTATTCTGGCCCACCAACATGACAGATTACTTCATGCAATGGCCTGCCACCGTGCAAGGCCTCATGACCAGTGGAAGGGCCATTCTTTCAAGACAACAGCAGGAGATCAGCAAAGTTTAAGTTCTTTAGCACAAAATGTTTCAACTTATGCTGTAAGTTGTTGAGACGGGTGCAATTCTAATGTTCAAAAGACATTTGGCTCGGTCTGGACGTGGACAGGAAAGTTTTTGAGGGATATGGGCCAAATGTAAGCAAATGGGACTAGCTCAGACAGACAGCTTGGTCGGCATGGACAAGTTGGGCCGAAGGGCCTGTTTCTGTGCTGCATAATTCAATGACCCTATTTTCTAGCTTGAAGACACTGTTCCCAAACCATGCCTATTATTCCGTGCCTGGAATCATTAAATTTTTAGTAATGAATATTCCCAGAAAAAGAAAATCCAAAAGCAAAATATTGCAAAATACTGGAAATCTGAAATAAAAAAAAATTAAATGCTGGAAACACTCAGCAGGTTGAGCAGTATCTGTGGAAAGAGAAACAGAATCAGTGTTTCGGATGGATGACTTTTCCTTGAAAATGTGATGCTTTGTCCCTTTAAAATGCCTAAGAATTGGAAATAGCCAGATGATGTCGTATGCACCACCCCACCTTTAAGTGGAGCAAATGCAATGCCTGCAGTAACACCCATGTGGCCTCTGCAACCCTGGAAGACCAGCAGATTGAGGGCAATATCCAAGGGCAAATCCATAGCCTCTTTTTTAATAGCCTCAGATTTATACCATTATCTATTCTTCCCTCTTCTCACTGATGTGTAGTGGAAGCATTAGATTGAATTCAGTCACACTCTCTCTCCTGAACCCAAAAAAAGTAATTCCATGCTTATCTTTTGAGGGCCTCTAATCATGACATCTGTTTAGAATGTAAAAGAAAATTAGGGGCTGATTTGGGCCCAGTCCATCATGCAAAACCTCCAGTGACTCTGTCTACACTTCCCTCTGCCTCAGGAAAGCAGCCAACATAATCAAGGACCCATCCCAACCTGGTCATTCTCTCTTCTCCCCCATCCCATCAAGCAGAAGATACAAAAGCTTGAGAACATGTACCACCAGGCTCAAGGACAGCTTCGATCCTAGTGTTATAAGTCTCTTGAATGGACCTCTTGTACGCTAACGATTAACTCCTGATCTCTCAATCTAGCTCATCATGGCCTTGCACCTTATTGTCTACCTGCACTGCACTTTCTCTGTAACTGTGACACTATATTCTGCATTCTGTTTTTTTTCCCTATTTGTACTACCTCGATGTAATTATGGATGACATGATCTGTCTGGATGGCACACAAACAAAAGCTTTTCACTGCACCTCGGTAGATGTGGCAATAGTAAACCAATTACCAATTAATGTCCCAAAAGTGGTCTGTCATTGAAGCAGGCGGATCCTTTGAACAACAAACAATCAACTGGAGGAACTCGGTGGGATGAACAGCATCTATGGGGGGGGGGGGGGGGGGGGGGGAGCAATTGTTGACATTTTGGGTCAAAACCCTGTATCATCCATAAGATACTTTGAAGTTGCAGCTATGGGCTCTGTCCAAAGTGAAGCTGGACGCCACCCAGTGGTCAAGCTACTCGACACAGTTGGTCCGGTGAAGGAAATGAAAATCAACTCCAGTGCTTGCTTGGGCTTTTGGCAATGTTCAGCATTTACCAATGATGAAAACAATTAGCAAATTAATTACTAATGAAGTGAAAGCACTTCAGAGATCCACAGGAATCCTTGTGATGTGCACACACTTGTACTAAAGAACACAAGAAACAGGAGAGGGATTGGACCTGTTGGCCTCTCGAGCTGCTCTGCGATTCAATAGTTTATTGTTCATAAAGTCTTGGCCTCTTCCCATTCTCTGCCCAGCCTCTTTGATTCCTTCCTGTTTAAGTGTCTACCAGTCTCTGCTTTGAGTGTATCCATTGAATCTGTCTCCACAGCTCTCTGGTATAGGAATTCCAAAGACTTACAATCCAGTGAGAGAAGAACCCCTTCTTCACCTCTGTCAGAAACAGGAAACCTCTTATTCTGAAGCCATGCCCTCTGGTTCTAGATACCCTGCCAACAGAAACACCCTCTTAGCATCTACCCAGTCAGTCTCCTTCAGAGTCTGATATCTTTCAATAAGACCACCTCTCATCCACCCACACTCAAGTGAGCATAGGCCTGACTAACTTGCTCAAGCTTTCTTCACACAGAGGAATCAGCCCACTGAACCTTCTCTCCAATGCGAGCATCCTTACATATGGAGGCAAGAAACATGCACAATACTCCAGGTGCAGTCTCACCAGCACCCTGTAAAGATGCAGAAAAGATTCCCTACCTTTACACTCCACACCTTTTGCAATAAAGACAGGTATTCCATAGCCTTCCTAATTACTTGCTGTTCCTGCAGATTAATTCTTTACGTTTTATGCTCTAGGACCCTCAGATCCCTACACACTCCAACATTTTGTAGTCTCACTCCATATAAATAATAATTTGCTTTCTCTTTCTTCTTTCCAGAGTGAATAAAGTCACATTTTCCCCCATCTGCCAGCATCTTGCCCACCTGTTTAGGCTATCTATATCTCTCTGCAGACTCTTTGTATCTTCTTCGTAACTTGCTCACTCTTTGTATCGTCAGCAAATTTGGCTACAATACGTTCATTCTTTCAACCAAGTCATTAATATAGATTATAAATATTTAAAGTCTCACACTGATCCCTGTGGCACACTACTAATTATTGATTGCCAATCCAAAAATGGCCCATTTATTCTGATTGTCTCCTAGTTAGCCAGCCCTCTATCCATGCTATTGTATTACTTCAAACCCCTCTTAAGGTGTAGATTGACAGAAGTAGAAGACCTATTGTCCTCTTGAGCTTAATCTAGAGTGAGTAATTTAATAAAATGATAATTATTGAATTAATTGTGCAACTTTTAAGTTAGCTTCATTATTATGATTGCAGACAATACTTCAACAAATTTCCACGTATATAGAACTTCCAAAGTAGGAATGGATCTCTTTAAGCGGAAAAAAATAAATTATATATCGAGATATTAAAACAAGTATCCTAAGTCAAGGCAGTGGGTATTGAGGAGCATTGTAAGTGAGGAGAGGTGGAGAGGTTTAGAGAGGGAATTTTGGAATTTTAGAGCTTAGGGTCGTGATGACTAGAGGCATGATTGCCAGTGATAAAGTGATGAAATCTGAGAATACACATCTCCAGAACTGAAGATTACAGAATTAGGGAGGGATTTGGAAAAAGGATGAGGATTTTAAAATCGAAGCAACATAATTGGCTATGTGTCTGTTGGTATTTATAGAGAACAGTTATCTAGGAGCTAATGTATGCCTCAATGTGATTCCATGTGCAAGCTTGTGCAGTGAAGTCAGGGTTGCATTGGAGATCAGATGCATTGAACTCCTGACCTTTTGCTCTGCCCCAGAAGCGCCACTGAGACCAAGAGCACTCTGTTGGTTGCTGAGTCGTATGTCGTACCTGAACCCTCTGATGTACCTACCCTGGTCTTGGGGTCCGTTCATTAAAAGATTAGATTTAGAGAAGTTTACTTTCACTTTATTTCACTGTATATTTCTGTTTTCAATGGGTGAGCTGTCAGAAGGCCATCAATCTGACTGGTTGCATCATCGCCTGGTATGGAGGCTCCAATGCACAGGATTGCAAGAGGCTGCAGAGGGTTGTAGTCACAGCCAGCTCCATCACGGGCACAACCCTCCCCACCATCGAGGACATCTTCAAGAGGTGGTGCCTCAAGAAGGTGACATCCATCTCTAAGGACCCTCACCATCCAGGACATGCCCGCTTCTTGTTATTACTGTCAGGGAGGAGGTACAGGAACCCGAAGACCCACACTTAGTGATTTAGAAACAGCTTCTTCCCCTCCGCCATCAGGTTTCTGAATGGTCCATGAACCCACTATTTTGCACTATTTACTTATTTTGTAATTTATAGTAATTTTATGTCTTTGCACTGTACTGCTGCCGCAAAACAACAAATTTCATGACATATGTCAGTGCTAATAAACCTGATTCTGATTCTGAAGTGGGGAGCGGATGGGGCTGTATTTCCTGTGACCTACCTATAGGGGGCTATGTGGGAGGGAAGGGTTAGATAGATCTTAGAGCAAGATAAAATGTCAGCACAACATTGTGGGCCGAAGGGCCTGTACTGTGATGTTATGTTCTACCTATCGCTTGCGATAGCTCTGCTTTGTGCAAGGAATGTAACGATGTTGCCAACAGTTTGATGTTACCGGCTCAGCTGCATGAACTTACTGTGGCCACTAGGATGGGGTAGGCAGCATTCACAAGGCATGGGCCAAGATTAGTGCGATCCACCCCAAACCTTTAACTGAGAAACACATCCCTGGAAAGACAAAAACTGGTTGGTGAAATTCTTGAATGGCCGTGCAGAGTTTACTCATGAATAATGTTAAAAAGGTGTTGTTGAATTACAGCTTTGATCATGATGAATATCGTCAATACAACCAATTAACGATAATAAAGTCACTCAGAGCATTTGCTCTAGTTCTGCTTTTGAATCAAAATGACACTTAATTATTCATAAGAGCCTGAAACTGGGCCAGTCTCATATTGGTGCTGGTCTGATTAAGATCATAGCATCATAGTCACAGAGCACTACAGCACAGAAACAGGCCCTTCAGCCCACCTAGTCCATGTCAGCGTGGTTTTCTGCCTCGTTCTATCTACCTGGATCCGGACCATATCCCTCCATACCTCTCTCATCCATGCACCTATCCAAACTTCTCTTAAATGTTGCAATTGAACCCGCATTCACCACTTCCGCTAGCAGCTCATTCCACACTCGCACCACCCTCTGAGTGAAGTAGTTCCCCCTCAGATTCCCCTTAAATATTTCACCTTTCACCCTAAACCTGTGACCTCTAGTTCCAGTCTCACCCAGTCTGAGGGGAAAAAGCCTGCAAGCATTCACCCTATCTATACCCCTGGATTTATTTCACCAAGTGGACTTTAAAGTGCATGAGCAACTCAGGTACTCAGTAGGAAGAACAGTTTACAATGCATCAACACTAACCCCCTTGGCTTACTTCCATTGGTCTTCAAACTGAGCCTGGAATAAACAAAGCTTGACGGTTCTTTGCCGAAATATCTGTGTTTAACTTTATTCTCTGGCAGTATTAAAAACCTCACTGATTCGGCCTGCATTTTGACAGATGTATTTCTTCATTGATGAAGACGACCCATTGTGTGACCTTTGAAGAAAACTTCACATCATTTCCTTGCTTTTGCAGTGCATTGAAGCTCAAGTTTCTAAATATCCTCAGGCTGAATTGACATTTTTCAGGGGGGTGAAATTGCACCATGTCATAAAATGGTTCTTAATTCCTGAATTCATGTTGGGTTAGGCTGTGTAGCACCAAGTCATGATAGAGATGAATGCCTGTCTGCCTTCAAATGCAATGTTACAAAATGAGAACTGCAGATGACATTCCGATTGTTGTACATCTGTCCTTGAAGTATAAGCCAAGAATGATTCAGAGGGTAGATCCATTTGGAACTCAGCATATTTCCCCATTGACCAAGTTAAACACTGTGGCATGAATCATAGAAACATAGATTTGTTATGACACAAAAGAAGGCCATTCAGCCCATTGAGTCAATGCCAGCTCTCGTGGAGCCATCTTGTCAGTCCTAGGCTACCACTCCTTCCCCTTAGTCCTGAAAATTATTTCCCTTCATTCCAATTCCCTCTTAAAAGTTGTGATTAATTCTATTTCCAACACTCCTATAGTTCAGATCATAAATATCCTCAAGTCTTCGGATGATCTGCTAACAGGACCAACTTCTCATACCTACTCCGTAATCGCACCTCTTAATCAGTCACATCTCGTCCCTCTGCCCAAAGGAGCACAGTTATCCCTGTCAGGTTACAATGAACCTGACGGCACCACCATCATGCCATCTAAACTTGGCTGTTTTCCATCGCATAGTTTTGCATGAGGGAAGAAAGAAGCAAGGGAGAAAGTGGCCTTCTCATGAGTCCCAAGAGCGGGGCTGAGAGGGCGCTTCCTGCTTTTAATGCCAGCATGCAGCTAAGTGACAGGGAGATCTCCCTCACTAATCGTAGCAGGCAGGCACCCAGGCAGATACGCCAGTAATGGGGTATCACGAAGCAGATTTCGAGGATTCAGATCAGTGATGGAGAAAGAACACTTCAATGGT
This sequence comes from Pristis pectinata, assembly GCF_009764475.1. NCBI lineage: Eukaryota > Metazoa > Chordata > Chondrichthyes > Rhinopristiformes > Pristidae > Pristis > Pristis pectinata. The sequence goes on from NC_067415.1 coordinate 80,480,924, forward strand.
GTAAGGTTACAAAATAGTAAATTTATTAAGATATGGTAAAGTACAGAAAAAGGAATAATAAATAGAAAAAATAAATAAGTCGCTAAGAATATTAATAAAGCAACGAGTCTCAAACCCTTCTGCATGTCGGGGACTCAGTAGAGATGATCAACGGCTGTCTTGGAGAACTCGATGTTCCTGGCACTGCCCACGATCCTAGTCTGAGGAGAGGTCCGAAGAGTCACAACAAACCTCCCCCTTTATACACTAAACTACACTAAGGATGCATCACGGCTTGGTACGGCAACTGCTCTGCCCGAGACCGCAAGAAACTGCAGAGAGTTGTGGATACAGCTCAGCACATCACGGAAACCAGCCTCCCCTCCACGGACTCTGTCTACACTTCTCGCTGCCTCGGGAAAGCAGCCAACATAATCAAAGGCCCCACCCACCCACCCCGGACGTCCTCTCTTCTCCCCCCTCCCATCGGGCAGAAGATACAAAAGCCTGAAAGCACGTACCACCAGGCTCAAGGACGGCTTTTATCCCGCTGTTATAAGACTATTGAATGGTCCCCTAGTATGATGAGGTGGACTCTTGACCTCACAATCTACCTTGTTATGGCCTTGCACCTAATTGTCTGCCTGCCCTGCACTTTCTCTATAACTGTAACACTTTATTCTGTTATTATTTCCCCTTGTACTACCTCAATGCACTGTTGTAATGAATTGATCCGTATGGACGGCATGCAAAGTTTTTCATAGTACCTCGGTACATGTGACAATAATAAATCAATTTTACCAATTTATTAAGGTAAATAATTTCACGTGACAATTGCTTATGCCATATCAGCACTTTCAGCAAAAAGAAGAAAAAAGTTCATACAGCTGTGCACATTACTCTGCGCGTACCAGTTTAACCCATTTATTGCTGGATATAATTGCTATTTTAACTTTAGTCCCATTACATCAGCTCATTAGGAGTACCTCCAGTGTCCTTGCCTTAATTCAGAAGTTGCAGACCCTGATGGAAGAGACACGGGGCATCTGTGGGAAACACTGTCCCTTCTCTGCTGTGTAATATCAAAGTCCGCAACTTCCTGATGACTCAGTCAGCTGAATCTGTTAGTTTGCACCAACACAGAGTCCAGTCTCAGGAGTCATCTCCTGGACTCAGTGACAACCAAGCTAGTTTTGATTTCTTAATTAACTTCTTTTTGTTTGATGTTTTTCAATATTTGCAAATACTTTCATAGGTATAGCTAATGTTTTAAAAAATAATACTTTTACTTTTTGAAACATTATTCATGTCAATTGTAATATTTTCTGAATGTCAGAGACATTTAAAAGTCAATGAGAGTTTTTACAGCCAGCATGTCTTATGAGGATAGGTTGAGTGAGCTAGGGCTTTTCTCTTTGGAGCAAAGGAGGATGAGAGGTGACTTGATAGAGGTGTACAAGATGATAAGAGGCATAGATCGAGTGGACAGTCAGAGACTTTTTCCTAGGGCAGAAATGGGGGGGCATGCCCACACAAGGGGGCATAATTTTAAGGTGATTGGAAGAAGATACAGGGGGGATATCAGAGGTAAGATTTTTACACAGTAAGTGGTGGGTGCGTGGAACGCGCTGCCAGGGGTGCTGGTGGAGGCAGATAAATCAGGGACATTTAAGAGACTCTTAGGTAGGCACATGGATGATAGAAAAATGGAGGGGTATGTGGGAGGAAAGGTTAAATAGGTCTTAGAGTAGGTTAAAATGTCGGCACAACATTGTGGGCTGAAGAGCCTGTACTGTGCGGTAATGTTCTACATTCTATGTTTGTTCAAAGCCCCACCCCGACTTCATCAACTATCAAAGGGTGTGAGGGGAAAATCGGGTGGATTGCTCGTCTCAGAACACCATGGACCTGCTGGTCTTCTACAATAATAACTGTTGTTTAAATATATATATGCAACAATTCAAATACAAAGTTCCTTCAAGCTTTAAACTTTTAATTCCTATTTGTCAAATGTTGGAAAATGAAAATAGATGTCTTTGATAAATCCTGTGTCTGAGATTCAAAGTTATATTGACAGTTGCTATGATACCATAATGCACAATCCTATTGCATCATTATTAGGGATACTAGTTTATTTTGCATTCTTCCGAAGTGGTTGTCATGTGGGCTGTTGATTTATAATGGCTGAATAAACCAAATTTCCTTTTTTATTACGTGTGTTTCTCCCGCTGCTTTGTGAATTGCATTCCACAATTTAATCATTTTTAGTGGAAACAAAATCACAGACTGTTTGACTTGCTGGTTAGTGCGATCTCACTTAAGATGACTTGGACTGAGGTAGGTCATTGCACATTATGTTTATGTCAGTCCTTAAAAGTAATTCTCCTTTGCCATCTATTAAAGAATAATTAAGGAACAAAGGTTACGTTAACTTTCCGCTTACGGCCTAATTTGACAATTGAGAAAACTATTTTTGTTCATTAAAATACTATCTAATCAGAAGTATGTTTGTTGTTCATAACCTACTTTTTATCTAAGTGTACACGTAAAACAAAATATGGTGGGGCGGTACTGAGGTGGGTTCAGGATTATGATAGAGTTTCGATAGTTTATTGCTTGGTTTACAGATAATTTGAATGTGGTGCAATTAGTGAACCCACAATTCTAAGTGGAAATCAAAAATGCTGGAAATCTGAAACAAAAACTGAAAGATGCTGGAAACACTCGGCATCTGTGGAAAAAGAGCGGAATTAATTTTTCAGGTCAAAAAACCTGTGTCAGAACTGAGAAAAGTCTTCAACCTGAAACGTTATCTCTGTTTCTCTTTCCACAGATGCAGTCTGACCTGCTGAGTATTTTCCTGCATTCCCTTTTTATTGGCCTAAGATTGTAACTAGTTGATCTAAAAGATGCTGATTTTTTTGTGTACCTTTGCTTCACATCCGACCTTGAATCACTGCAGCTTGCAAGGAAATATGAATGGGTGGTATCAATAAATTTAGATGGTACATGACATCGTGGCCTCTCAAACAGCTCAATGGGCATTTATGCTGCCGATGAAATAGCTATTAAGCAATGAGCTCTCTCAGTTGATAACTGTATGGATGTCTGTGGTGGTTAGTGATCACTTGTCCCTGGAGAAGGAGCATGTGGCATCCACGGGTACAATGGGGGCTTTCTGGGGCAGGTGGGCACCACAGGGGCTCGAGTGCATTCTGGATAGAGATGACTGTGTTATAATTTGAAACTATTGCCTGTAAAAAGGGTGAATTGTTGACGACTGTGGTATTGTAGTAATGTATTGGTATTGGTATTGGTTTATTATTGTCACTTGTACCGTCGTAATCACTGAATAAACCTCATTTGGAAAAGGAAAAAAAAGTGACCACTTGAACAGCAAGCAAAGTCTGTCCAAAGCTCTGAAGTCAGGTTTGTCTGGTTCATTTTATTTACTATTAATAACCATGTCTCAATCTTTCCCTGCAGAATCTCAAAAACAAATAACCAGATGCTGTGGTTGTTTCTTTGTATTTAACATTAGTAAGTAAATCTAATTCAATTAAGTCTTGGAAAAAAACGCTTGTGTTTTTTTGTAGTTTTTCACCAGGTTCAAAAGGGCAATATCCCAATTGGAGTAATTAGGTAATTAAGATGGATATGGTGAGCTTGTAAAGTGCCTGTGATTGCCTTGGATTCTGATGGAGGTACAATTGATCATGCACACTCTTACCTGAAAAAGAATTAGAATCAGGTTTATTATCACTGACTTTTATGATGTGAAACTTGTCGTTTTGCGGCAGCAGTACAGTGCAAAGACAAAAAAATTACCATAAATTACAAAAGTAAACAAATAGTGCAAAAATAGTGTGAGGGAATTTAAGCTGCAGCTGCTGTATTTTCATGTGACTGGTTAGGAGCAGTAGTTATGATTCCAGTTCAAGGTTAGTTGACCAATCTCTTTCCCTTGAGGAAATCAAGTTTATTTCTGTAACGTCTGTGCAGAGAGACAAGAGTGCTCTAATATGCCGCACAGTTTGATCAGACTTCCCACCATCAAACTCCTTATACATCGAAGGTCTTTGTGCATCAAATGCCATGGTAGCTGAGATCCATCCAATTACAGATATATTAAATTGTGGGACAGAATTAAGTGAAATGGACTGCACTGATCCTTGGCTTTTCACCTTGAATTCTCACCTGCAGCTTCAAACAGATATCAGAGGGAGCGAGGAAAAGAAGAATCCCATTCCAATATCCCACCGTAAATAATTCAACAAGCAAAGACTTTGGAAACCAATTAAATATAATAGAACTTTTCCTGCTCACTTTGTACGAACGATTCCCTGAAGGCAAATGTGGTAATTACAGGGAAAGGAAGGCTGACCTGAGATGGGGCAGGCTTTCCTTGTCGCCCTTTGTTTTGGAAATAACATCATTTATCATTGCTGTAATGACTTGATTGAAGCCTATATTGAGGGCATTCATTTTGACATTTTCTTATTAAACTTAGAACACATTGTCACTGGAATAGCAGATATAACCCAGGGTCACTTGCCTTTTATATTTCACTACTTTGTACCTGATACTGCACTTTGTCAAAGTTATCTTCCAATCTCCCACTTAATATACTCTACATCACCTGAAGCAATAAAATTTGAGACTTTATAAGACAGGGTTATGAGACTGGATAATTATATAAGAATTTTATCTTATTAATAAGTAAACTCTGTGGAAGGATATTTCACAGTGACACTACAGTAATGAAGCCTTCCTGTATTGAATGTAATCAATTGGCTAGGTGTTGTGCTCCAGTATTGCACTGGTTTATTTGGTAATGATGGCTGGATTGTCCTGGAACACTGCCCAAACCCACCCGCCTGATGTGGATGAGGAAGGCTACTTGAACTGACCTGTTGTACCTGGGAATCCACCTGGGAGAAGGAGCAGGCCGTGAGTGGCAACTAAACCTCAGGTGGGAGATGTTGAGTCTCCATCCCTAGAACACTCTACAGACATTCTGGAGCAACAAACGATGCGCTGGAGGAGCTCAATGGGCCAAGCAGCATCTGTGGGAGGAAAGAAATTGTCGACGTTTCCACGGATGCTGCCTGCCCCACTGAGTTCCTCCAGCACATTGTTTGTTGCTTCAGATTCCAGCATCTGCCGTCCCTTGTGTCTCCTGCAGACTTTCTAACAGCTTATTGCTGTTAAGGCCTTTGAACAGATCTGAAATGTTGTATCAATAATTTCCATCTTTTTCAGGTGTTGCTGTGTTAGAAGGACCAATGTACGCAGTAGGTGGCCATGATGGCTGGAGTTACCTAAATACAGTAGAACGATGGGATCCACAAGCCTGTCAGTGGACCTTTGTGGCCAGTATGTCCATTGCTCGAAGTACAGTGGGAGTAGCAGCATTAAATGGCAAGTGAGTAGAGAATATGCCTTTAAGAGTCTATTCCAGTTTGAACGCATCTCTATTGTACTAACTCCCTGATTGATAAATGTACTGAACCAACACCATCATTGTGAAATTGGAAAAAAAAAGTAGAAATGTAATGAAATCTTGTGCCGCAGTTGTACAAGAGGTGGAAAGAGCAGTTAAGAAGGCCAATGGGATGTTGGCTTTCATAAGTCGCGGGATTGAGTTTAAGAGCCGCGAGGTGATGATGCAGCTTTACAAAACTCTAGTTAGGCCACACTCAGAGTACTGTGTTCAGTTCTGGTCGCCTCATTATAGGAAGGATGTGGAGGCGTTGGAGAGGGTGCAGAGGAGATTTACCTGGATGCTGCCTGGATTGGAGAGTATTGAATATGAGGAGAGGCTTAAGGTGCTAGGGCTTTATTCACTGGAAAGGAGGAGGATGAGAGGAGACATGATAGAGGTATATAAAATATTGAGAGGAATAGATAGAGTAGACAGTCAGTGCCTCCTTTCCAGGGCACCAATGCTCAAGACGAGAGGTCATGGCTTTAAGGTTATGGGTGGGAGGTTCAGGGGAGATGTCAGAGGGAGGTTTTTCACCCAGAGAGTGGTTGGTGCATAGAATGCCCTGCCTGGGGTGGTGGTGGAGGCAGATACATTGAACAGGTTCAAGAGCTTGTTGGATAGGCATATGGAGGAATGTGAGATAGAGGGATATGCGGGAGGAAAGGGTTAGGTAGTGTGAGGGTGGTCTGATGGATGGCACAACATGGTGGGCCGAAGGGCCTGTTTTGTGCTGTATGGTTCTAAGGTTCTATGGTTATGTTGCAGTCGTACTAGACGTTGGTAAGACCGTGTTTGGAGTATTGTGTACAGTTTTGGTTTCCCTGTTATAGGAAAGAAGACATTAAACTAGAAAGAGTGCAAAAGCAATTTACAAGGATGTTGCCAGGACTCGAGGGTCTGAGTTATCGGGAGAGGTTGGGCAGGCTAGGACTTTATTCTTTGGAACATAGGAGATTGAGAGGTGACCTTATAGAGATGTATAAAATCATGAGGGGCATACATAGAGTAAATGCACATGGTCTTTTTCCCAGTGAAGGGGAACTAAAAACTAGAGGACAGAAGCTTAAGGTGAGAGGTGAAGGATTTAAAATGGACTTGAAGGGCAACTTCTTAATGCAGAGGGTGGTGTGTATATGGAATGAGCCACCAGAAAAAGTGGTTGAGGCAGGTAGAATAACAACATTTAAAGCACATGTTTAGAGGGATATGGGCCAAACACAGGCAAATGGGACTAGCTTGGTGGGCACCATGGTTGGCATGGACAAGTTGGGCCAAAGGGCCTGTTTCCATGCTGTAGTACTCTATGACTCTACGGTTTAATTATTGCACCAGTAACTAATTGCCTGCACCATTGATCTAGTGACACAAGGCTGAGGGGAATTTAAATTCAGGTAATTAAATAAATCTGGAACTTTAAAAGAAAAGTCTAGTTGTAAAAGAGCCATTTTGAAACTGCTGGATTGTTGTAAAGGCCCATCTAGTTCACTCATGCTCTTCAAGGAAGGAAATCTGCAGTCATTACTTGGTCTGGCCTCTATGTGACTTCTGACCCATCAATGTGGTTGACTTTTACCTACCTCGTTAGTTTGGAGGCAATTAGAGATGGACAATAAATGCTGGCAGACTCAATGATATCCGTAGCCTATGAAGCAATAAATATAAAACAAAGTTAAGTTTATCGGATGGTAGCAATAAGTGTTGATCTGAGATCTCCAAAACGTAACTTTGTCGTAATTCAACAAATATAGAGGAATAAACCCAATGGTTACTCACTCACTCCATGGCACCTCCCAATCCAACAAGCTTCTCCTCCAAGTAGGAAAAGGACACCGCTTATGGGTTTCATAGCCAAGACACACAACATCCCAGTTTGGAAATATATTGTCCTCCCTTCATTGCCACCATGACTAAATACCTATCAGAACTGAAACAGCTTAAGAAGATAGTTCACTGTCACCAAGGGTAATGAGGGATGGGCAGTAAATTCTGGCCTTCCCAATGCCACCCAAGTCCCAAAAAAATGTTACTAGATGAGAAAAGACAAAGAAGCAATTGATATTCAAGCACTCAGAGTCATAGAGTCAGAGAAAGATACAGCACAGAAACAGGCCCTACGGCCCACTGAGTCCATACTGACTACAAACCACTCATTCACATTATTCGTACATTAATCCCATATATTGTATTCTCCCCACATTCTCATCAACTCCTCCCAGATTCTACCACTCACCTACACACTGGGGACAATTTACAGAGGCCAATTAACCAACCAATCCACACATCTTTGGGATGTGGGACGAAACTGGAGCATCCAGAGGAAACATTAAACAGGGAGAACGTGGAAACTCCACACAGACAGCACCTGAGGTCAGGATTGAACCCAGGTCACTGAGGCAGTGGTTCGATGAGCTGTGTCACTGTACCACCCTATGCAGTGTAGGAAAACATCATCCTTGACACAAGATAACCTGTGGTACCACAGTCACATCGGACAAATTGGGTCACTGGATTAAAACCATATACAGCAGACAATGAAGGACGTACACAAGAGGTTCACAAGAATGGAAGCAGAATGAAGAAGCTGATCAGGGTTTTTTTCACTTGAAAAGGCAAGGCTGGAAGGAAGGGGTAATGGAGAGCATTAAAATTATGATTGGGAAGATGTTGAGAAAATGAGTCCAAAACCAAGGATTATAAAAATAAGACAGTCACAAAAAATAATCAATAAGAAATTAATGAGCCAGAGAGTGGTGAGAATGTGTAACTGACACTATAAGGAGCAGTTGAGGTGAATTGATTAAGAACATGTGAAGGTGTATTAAATTGAATTATGTGAGATAAAGTTAGAGGTTTGTTTAGTGTTTCCAATTAATTAAAAGTCAATTAAATGTTTTTAATTGTGTGTTTTATTTAATTGTACTATTTTTTCAATTCTTTATTAAGTGTTTCTAACTATAAGGAACATTTGGATACATTTAAGATATTTGACAGCTGGCAAAACTGGGGAAGGGCTTTGCCAGCTGTCAATAGGTTCCAGAGGGAGTTGGTGGTTGTGGCATGTTCTGGTTTGTTCATGTTACACCATTATATTGTTTGAGAACCAAGCAATGCTCAGGGCCTCATTGCTCAATCCTGATGTGCTCTGGACAAACAAGTGTGATCTTCTGCATTCAACTACAGTAAGTTCAGGATAGTGAAGATGGTCGATGGCAAGTCAATGTGGGTAAAATACCAGCCAATAAAATAAATCAAAACAAAAAGTTTGCAATAATTGAAACCGGCAGTTTTCAACAATCCTGGCAAGCAGTCAGATTCAGTGTCACGGTGAATATTCAGAGGTTGATTTCAGAATAAAAATTTCATGACCTTCATTAGCGCAGCTTAGGATGTTAATGCATTCTGGAGATCAATAGATAATAAATGTACATTTTCACAAGGAAGACGATAACCAAGTAATTATTTCAATAAATAAACAACAATACTTTGGAAAGGTATTAAACGGAAGATGAACAGCCTTCAAATAATGTGATTAAGGGATACTGGATATTGTTTTATTTATGTAAGATTGGGCAGTGATCTTGAAATAATGTTTTTTTAAGCATTCAGCAGCTTATGTTGTGTAATTTATAATTTCAGTTGTAAGAATTGTCAGGTCCCTAAGAACCAGACTTCCCTTTCACCCCATCTGCCTCACTCTCCTCTGTAGTGTCCTTAAAATCCAACTCGTTTTGCAACCTCTTATGCACTTGTCCCAAGGAATCCCTATGCAGTTCAAGATTAATTTGTTGCCCAGTAACTCTCCTAAGAAGTCCCATGGGTATTTTCTTATGTTTGGATTTTTGTAAATGTAAGTTGCTGTGGGTATGACGCAATAATAGAGAAAATATGCCCATGTTTCGACAAAGTTGAGTGGACTGGATTTTCCTCTTTGAAGTCATAGAGTCACATCGGGTTATATACTCAATGGCATTACCATCACTGGATCCTCCACTACCAAAGTCCTGGGATAGCCATACACACAATGTAACTACAAGAGCAGGTCAGAGGTTAGGAACTCACTTCCTAACTCCCCAAAGCCTGTCTACCATCTACAAGGCTCCAGTCAGGAGTGTGAAGGAACACTCTCCACTTGCCTGGATGAATGCAGCTTGGACAACACTCAAGAAGCTTGACACCTAACAAGACTAGCAGCCTGCTTGATTCCACCCCATCTGCATCCATTCACTCACTCCATCACCGATGCTCAGTACCAGCAGTTAGTACCATCTGCAGGATACACTGCACCAAGACTCCTCAGACAGCACCTTCCAAACCCATGACCTCAGGTCCCTCAGGACAAGGGCAGCAAAAGCATGGGGAACACCACCAACTTGAAGTTGCCCTCCAAGCCAAACACCATCCTGACTTGGAAGTATATTAATGTTCCTTCACCGTCACCGGGTCAAAATAAGATAAGATATCAATATTGGTATTGGTATTGGTTTATTATCGTCACTTGTACCGAGGTACAGTGAAAAACTTGTCTTGCAAAACCGATCATACAGATCAATTCATTACACAGTGCTTTCAGGTAGTACAGGGTAAAAACAATAACGAAATACAGAGTAAAGTGTCACAGCTACAGGGAAGTGAATTGCAGGTAGACAATAAGGTGCAAGCTCAAACAAGGTAGATTGTGAGGTCAAGAGTCCATCTCATCGTATAAGGGAACTGTTCAATAGTCTTATCACTGTGGGATAGAAGCTGTCCTTGAGCCTGGTGGTATGTGTTCTCAGGCTCCTGAATTTTCTGCCTGATGGGAGAGGAGAAAAGAGAGAATGAACCGGGTGGGTGGGGTCTTTGATTATGCTGGCTGCTTAGAGTCCATGGAGGGGAGGCTGTTTCCGTGATGCACTGGGCTGTGTCCACAACTCTCATGTACATCAGAACTCACAGTGAAATGCATCTTTTTGCGTAGAGTGTTCTGGGGGCAGCCCACAAGTGTTGCCACGCTTCTGGTGCCAACATAGCATGCCCACAACTCCTTAACCCGTATGTCTTTGGAATGTGGGAGGAAACTGGAGCACCCGGAGGAAACCCACGCAGACACGGGGAGAACATACAAACTCTTTACAGACAGCGGCCGGAATTGAACCTGAGTCACTGGTGCTGTAATAGTGTTACGCTAACCGCTATGCTACCATGCCGCACCGTACCGTGCAAAATCCTGGAACTCTCTCCCTAACAGCATTGTGGGTACACCCACACTTCAAGGACTGCAGTCGTTCAAGAAGGCAGCTCACCACCACCTTCTCAAGAGCAATTCAGGGTGGGCCTTGGGCCATTAAATGCTGGCTCAACCTGCATAACCCACATCACTTGAATAAATTAAAATAAAATATAGCTTGGAAACAAATCCTTCAGACCACCAAATCACTGTCTACCATCAAATACTTTTCTATACCAGACCCGTTTTGCAGCACTTCTGTGCCATGGTGTTTTAAGTGTTCATCTAAATACTTGTTAAATGTTGTGGGAGTACCTACCTTCACCTTGGGTGCTATGTTCCATATTTCAACCAACTTTGGGGTGAGAAATTTCTTCCCCAAATCCCCTCTAAATCTTTTGTGCCTTACCTTACACATATAGCCTCTGGTCATTGGCACTTCTGCTAAGGGGGAAAAGGTTCTCACTATGTACCCTGTCTATGCCCCTCATAAATTTTGTGTACCTCATCCTTCTCCACTCCAAAGAAAACAAACCAAACCTCTCCAGTCTCTCCTCATTGCTGAAATGATTCATCCCTGGTAACATCCAGGTGAATCTTCTACGCACCCTCTCCAGAAAACAGAGAGCTGAATTATTCTCTTTAAAAAGGAGAAGGTAATTTAATAGTGTGTTCAATGAGAGTAAAGCACGCTCAATGGCAGGCAGTTTAGTAATCAGAGGACAAAGATTATGACAAACTATCCTTTGGAGTATTTTTATTATGCAATATGTTGTTACTTCCTGAAATCCACCAGTATTAGAAGCTAGATTGATTCCTGGGATGGAGGAATTGTCTTATGGTCAAAGATTGAGTTATCTGAAGGGGTTTGACAAGATGGATGGTGAGTTCTCTGTCGGAGAAATCAAGAACGAGGAGGCACAATCTCATGAGAAAGGAACAGCCATTTCAGACAGAGACAAGAAGGAACTTCTCCAGAGGGTTGTGAATCTTTCGAATTCTCTATCTAACCCAGGGAATTGTATGTTCAGGACTTAGACGTGTAGATGTTTGGATCAGAGGATTGTAGGGGTCTGGCAGAAAAATGGAATTGAAGTCAAAGGAAATATCAGCCATCTTCTTATTGAACGATGGAGAAAACTGAAAGGCTTTATGGTCTACTCTTGGTCCAATGTCACATATTCTAATCTGATTCAATAGTAATTTTGGAGATGAACTGAAATGCATTGAAGGTAACATTGCAGCAATGAGGAGAGACAGGAGAGGTTTGGTTTGTTTTCTTTGGAGTGGAGAAGGACGAGGGAGTTCTGTTGAGGTATACAAAATTATGAGAGGCATTGATAGGGTACATAGTGAGAAACTTTTCCCCCCTTAGCAGAAACATCATTGACCAGAGGATATATGTTTAAGTTAAGGGATAGAAGATTCAGAGTGAGGCTAATAAGATAATTCTTTCAAAGAGCTGACAGAAACAATTGTGTTGTAAGACTCCACGTTCTGTGATTTTAGTTTCAGCATTTTTGATGCCATAACATCGAGTTACTGAACATCTTTTGTCAACAGGTTGTATGCTGTCGGGGGTCGAGATGGAAGTGCTTGCCTCAAGTCTATAGAGTGCTACGATCCACACACCAATAAGTGGAGTATGTGTACACCCATGTCCAAGAGAAGAGGAGGTGTGGGGGTGGCAACGTGCGATGGTTTCCTTTACGCAGTTGGAGGCCACGATGCTCCTGCTTCGAACCACTGCTCTCGGCTTTCGGACTGTGTAGAGAGGTGAAAGATTGAAATGAAATTGTGACACTTCATGTTTAAAATATTGTACAAAAAGTGTGATGGATGAAAATCTCACTCCTGTCTCCAGGCTTCATGAGTCAGAGCCCTTCGAAGCATTCTGACAACATTCATCTTGATGCACTAGATAATTCTTTGGGCTGCAGAGTGACCAATCTTCCTTGTGCATGGTCCATTTGAGCTCTATGTTTTTGAAGTGCACCCGTCTCTGGGTCAGTAACTAAACTGACTGAGAGTATGATCCAGGCATCATAAATGGTGGACACTTAATTTAACTGCTTCTGAGATAGAACATACACCACCACATCTTTCAATGGGAACAGGCTTAACACTCTACTACAATAAGATATAATTCTTGGACTATTGATTGATTTTTTTTACATAACATTAATGAATAGACAGTGTTTTATGAGATTCCATCAGAATATATATAACCCCAATAGCTTAATGTCTGTTCTGGGAAATAAATAGTTATAATATTTTCATGAATGCAATTGAGATTTAGTTTACATATATCTCCAATTAGATAATTGAACCAATTATAGTAAGTAAACATAAATTTGGAAAGAACAGATTTTATCCAATGTGGAAGTAGGCAAATGTCAATGGATACACTTTATATGGACTTCCAGAAGGCATCCAGTATGCTGCCTTTTAAGAAACTATTGAGTAAAATTAAAGCTCCTAGAATCGAAAGAAAACCATTGACACAGTTAGGAGAATGTTAGATACAGAAGACAAATTAAGGGAATAATGAAACTGTGCTAGCTAGATTTCAAAGAAATTGTGAGGTGATCTATTTTGAGCCATAAAATACACCAGGTATTTTGAAAACATTAAAACTTCTCAGAGTACAAAGACACTTTGGGGTGCATTAACTGAAATATAACACTCAGGCACAACCATAAAGCTAATGTAATATTGTTGCTGACAAACTGAGAGAAATTATACAAAAGGGAGGATTACTGGAGCTCTATAATGTTTTGGTTAGTATTTTGAATGGCTTGGAACACCACACCTTAAAGATTAAATGAAATGTCGTGTAGATTATCCATTGTTACCATGAAAAACACGATGGTGCTGGAGGAACTCAGCAGGCTAGGCAGCATCCATGGAGAAAAGCAGGCGGTCAACGTTTCAGGTCAGGATCCTTCTTCAGGACTGAAGATAGGAAAAGAGGAAGCCCGATATATAGGAAGGAAAAACAGAATAAGTGATAGGTGGACAAAAAAGGGGAGGTGAGGTGGGCACAAGGTGGTGATAGGTAGATGCAGGTAAGAGATAGTGATGGGCAGGTGCGGGGGAGGAGGGGAGAGCAGATCCACCGGGGGGGTGGGTCAAAGGTATGGAAAAAAGATAGGCTAGGAAAGGGAAGAAGGGAAGAAGCATGGTGGGTGGGGGGGTACCCCGTTGACCACCTGCTTTTCTCCACGGATGCTGCCTGGCCTGCTGGGTTCCTCCAACATCATCGTGTTTTTCTTCTAGATTCCAGCATCTACAGTCCTTTGTTTCTCATCCATTGCTACCAGTTCTCTCTATCATTCAGATTAACAGGAGGGATGACCCATTCCCCCATTCCCCATTTCTCATTTCTAGTTCCCTTTCCTTGGAGCAGACTCGATGGGCCGAATGGCCTGCTTCTGCTCCCTTGTCTTGTGATCTTGTGATGACATAAACTAGACTTGAAATATAGATTGGAGACACAAGGGACTACAGACGCAACACACAAAGTGTTGGAGGAGCTCAGTGGGTCGGGCAGCATCTATGGAGGGAAATGGACGGTCGATGTTTCGGGCTGAGACCTTCATCTGGAGCGGAACTGCTCCTCCTCTGTCCCTTTCCCCTCATGTTTCTTTCTCCTCTCTCCTCCTGATCCAGCTGCCCCCCCCCTCCATCACCCTTTCTCTTTCCCTCCCCTACCCTCACCATCTGCCCATCACCCACACACTCCTCCCACTGGTTCCCCTCCCCCACTCCCTCCCTGTATTCCAAGTTCCACCGACCTCTCCTATCAGATTCCGTCATCTTCTGTCACTTCCACCTGTCAGCTCCCAGCTTCTGACATCACTCCCACTTGGGGTCCTGCCTATCACCCCCTCACCTGGATCCACCTATCACCTGCCAGCTCTTGCTACACCCCTTCCCCCACATTTTTATACTGGTTATCTCCCCTCTTCCTTTCCAGTCTAGGTGAAGGGTCTCGACCTGAAACATCGCCTGCCCTTTTCCCTCCGTGGATGCTGCCTGACCCGCTGAGTTCCTCCAGCATCTTGTGTGCTGCTTGAAATACAGATTTTTGATGTTAGCTAGGTTTGATGATTTAGCCTGAGCTTTTACATGATTTGTTAAGCAATTGAATAGAGAGAAATATTTTCAGCTGGTGGCTGAGCCTTGGACAAAGGGACATGACCTTAAAATCAAAGGTTGTTCACAGTAGAATTTACGAAACAGTCCTTCATGTAATGGATAGTGAAAATATGGAATCTTCTTCAAAGAAACAATTGATGTTCGGTCATTAAAGTACTTTAATAGATGGATAGATTTTTGCAGTCAAGATTATTCAGGGTTATGGAGCACTGTGATGGAGATAGAAAACACATCAGCTATTAATGGTATAACAGGGATCTGATAGAGGTATTTAAACTCTTGAAGGATCTAGACGGTAGTTAGAGTGAAACAGTTTTCTTTGGCAAGGGCTCAAGAACAAGAGGAAAATAAGATAAGATTTCTTTATTAGTTACATGTACATCAAAACACACAGTGAAATGCATCTTTTGCATAGAGTGTTCTGGGGGCAGCTGCAAGTGTCGCCATGCTTCTGGTGCCAACATAGCATGCCCACAACTTCCTAACCTGTATGTCTCTAGAATGTGGGAGGAAACCAGAGCACCCAGGGGAAACCCACGCGGTCACGGGGAGAACATACAAACTCCTTACAGACAGCAGCCGGAATTGAACCCGGGTTGCTGGCACTGTAATAGCACTATGCTAACGGCTACACTGCCGTCCCTGTAAAGAGTCAAAGAAATGAGATGAGATTTTTTTTTGTAAGCACCAATGGTTAGGATCTGGAAGGCACTGGTAGTGGAGGTGGATTCAATCAAGGCATTCAAAAGAGAACAGACAAGTACTTGAGACGACAAAATGCCGATCTAAAGGGAGAGGGTGAGGGAATGGGACTAGCCACATTAAGCCTGCATGGACTCAATGGGCAAAAATGCCTGCTTCAATGCTATAACCATTCTGTGATTCTGTGGACAGAACTGGATGTTTTTTCTCTAGCATCTAGTTGTCTTGATTGATGAAAACAATAGTGATATGACTTATTTTTTCCTTAAACGTCGACTGTAAGGCAGATATTGTTTACTCCACCTTAACCTTTTAAAGACAGGGTAGATAATGAAGAATTATTTCCTCTACCTGGAAGTCCAAGCAAGGTGGTGCAACATTAAATCATAGCTACGCACTTTAAGGATAATATTAGAGGTACTTCATTGCTCCAATGTTTTTGGAGATCTGGAACAGTTTTATCCTCAACATCCTCCCACTCCATCACCCAACCTTTTGTGCATGCTGGGAATCAATAGATTAGGGTAGGATGTAAATGGTTATTTGATGGTCAGAACAGACAATGGGCAGAAGGACCTTTTTCTGTGTTGTATCACGATATGATTCCATGATTCTAAGGTTGAAACCGAGATAATAGTTTTTTTGTTGGACAAAATATTCAAGTTTACAAACAAGTAAGTAGATGAAGTTGTGGTACAAGTCTCCCATGGGGTAAATGAATAGTGGGACATGGTCTTTGAGATACATTCCTCTGCTGGTTGGGCAAGTGCTCAGTTACAGAAAGGGTCAGTATTAGAATGCAGCTTCCTTAAGACAATCTGTTGAGGTCTCCACCCACTGATATACCAGCTCTAAGAAGCTTGAGCTGCCTTGAGGAGGCGTGCTGCCTCTCACGTCTATGATTTAATTAATGCAGAGTGGATGTTCATCAATTTTCAATGAAAATGTTCTTTATTCATGACACACAATGTTTGTCCATGCATTCTAATATTCTAGCAAATTTAGCATTGCATGTTTCAAATGATAGTAAATTGCAAATATAACCATCTTCAATACCAACAGGTCTGAGTGGTATTTGAAATCATTCTCATCCAAGTTTAACTTAACCTATGTCTTGATAATGGATAATTAGATTAGCTTAAGGTTATTAGTTATTATTGAAAATATTTTGTGTGTATCCTTGGGCATTGGGTTCCATGTTGAAATTTGCATTATGGCAAGATTGTACATCCAGCACAGACAACTTAGCTAAAGCTTCTTTCAGCTCAAGCATTCAAGTGAAACATTACTTAAAGACATGGTGTCTTATTTGTTAATAGACAAACTGTTTTAGTCACTCAACATTAAAATAGCAATGAACCTTTTATGCTTATAATTTGTGTCTTCATGTTCACATGTTAGATACGATCCGAAGACTGACACTTGGACGATGATAGCATCAGTGAGTGTCCCTCGTGATGCAGTTGGAGTCTGTCTGCTTGGAGACAGGCTATATGCAGTTGGTGGATATGATGGACAAACTTATCTAAACACTATGGAATCTTATGATCCACAGACCAATGAATGGACACAGGTAATATATATATTTTTATTAATAATTTTTAGGTGCCTTTGGGATGGAAATTCATCTCCAATTTTTATGGAAGCAAATTTCATGAACAGAGTACTATCAGCATAAATTATACTATTGCACACAACCAAGAAAAATTCATGAAGTACATGTACTTGGATCATTGTTAATCAGGTTTGCATTTTATCATTATTTGAAGAGCATTTGCACAAGTCAATTAACTCCTTCGTTAGATGGAATAATACTGAAACACTCAATGTCTGATTGCACCCAAGTTTGGTCTTTAAAACATAACTGTAGTGCTGATTATTTCATAATGCTCTTAGAATGTACCATCATCGACACCTTCTTGTGTATTTTTATTTGGATAACAATTTTACAGCAGTACTGAGGGAGTGCCACACTGCTGCACTGTTTGGAGGTGCAGACTTTCAGGTGACATCTCTCTCAGGTGGGCATAAGAGTTGCCATCGTATTACTTTTCAGAAGAGCGAAATGGCCAGTATTCATGCATCAATCAACATTACAAAACAAAATGAACTGGTCATTTAAAACACTGGTGCAGAATTGGGATACCACAAAACAATGCGGACTACACATAAACAAAGACCTCTGGATGCTAAGTGACATGAGATGTCCTGGTCAGCATGTAATTCGATGGAAGCCCTCTATTTTTTTTAAAGCCATTAGCCTTGACCACCCTTAAAGACTGAAATTGCAAAAGATCTTAATATATTGTTACAACATTTCTTTAATGCCACATTTTTTCCCCAAGGCCTAAAATTTACAAGTTATAAACACTTAATTGTAAAAGAAACACTCCTAATAATTCCAGATATAATGGATAAAACAATAACCAAAGAAAATTACAAAATGCTCACGGCAAGGTTACTGGTGTGATTTCCAATCATTATGCAAATAAGGATGATTTGAAATCATTACTTGTTTATGCATGGGAATTGTGTTTCATTGCTGGTGATCTTTATTATCAATTACTGGTTTTAGTTGAAAGGTGTAGACTAGGTCATTTGGGGAAGAGATAGGGGGTATTAGGAAGAATGGGGGTTTGGCTATTCAAATCATTGAACTCCATATGGGAATCAATGATGGAACAAATGAATATCAATAAAGCTGTAAAGTGCAAGATTAACCCTTCCTGTTAAAATTGTCTTCAATATATATAATTATACTGGAAGAGAACAGAATAAAGGGAGGGAGGTGGGAGGGGAACCAATGGGAGGAGTGTGTGGGAACCAGACCAGAAGATGGTTATATGCGCGAAGGTGAATTGCCTGGACCCATTACCAGATGGGCACACTTTCACCTGAAAATGACAGCTACCACAACATAACCCAAGTTAAGTTGCTATTTGCAAATTAACAAATGAGCTAATGGGTCCATTTTCAAGGATCTTTAGTTTATTTCTGCTTTATTAATTAACTCTCTAAAATCTACCAGGTATGAACAGAGCTTTTAGTTATTCGTGAATTCTTACAGGTATAAAGATTATAGAAAGCATCCTGTCTGGTTTCGTCACAGCTTGGTATGGCAATTGCTCTGCCCAGGACCACAAGAAACTGCAGAGAGTCGTGAACACAGCCCAGTCCATCACGCAGACCAGCCTCTGCTCCATGGACTCTGCCTACACTTCCCGCTGCCTTGGGAAATCAACCAACATAATCAAAAACCCCTACCACCCCGGTCATTCTCTCTTCTCCCCCTTCCCGTCAGGCTTGAGAACATGCACCACCAGGCTCAAGGACAGCTTCTATCCCGCTGTTATAAGACTATTGAACAGACCACTTGAATGATAAAGATGAACTCTTGATCTCTCAATTTATCTCGTCATAACCTATGCACTTTATTTGTCCAGCTGCACTGCACTTTCTCTGTAACTATAACACTATATTCCGTATTCCATTTTTACCCCCTTATGTACTACCTCGATGTACTTATGATTGGAATAGTCATGCAAACAAAAGCTTTTCTTTGCATTTTGGTACATGTGACAATAATAAACCAATTACCAATTAACATAGTAACATAACAACAGCACAGAAACAAGTTATCAACGTCAGGAAATCCTGTGGTAAGAACTGCCTGTCTTCCTTTATTTTAAAAAAAAAACTTTATTTATACAGTGCAGTTTTAAACACTTTCGAAATTTTGATGTGTGACATGTCTGAGTGTTACGGACATACACCAGAAGCTGGACTTATTTACACTGCTGAAATGTATTGCATTAAAGGTCCAAACCAATTATAAATTACCTCTGGTTCTTTTCCCACAGGCAGCATCCCTGAACATTGGACGAGCTGGAGCCTGTGTTGTAGTTGTCAAGATGTGAAGCCACAGTCATTGCATGAAGCCTTCTCTTCTATTGCTTTGAACTGGTACTTGTAACTTATTTCTGCATCCTACATTCTCACCAGCAATCCATGGAGCCTCTCTGCAAGTCCTGAGATGCACCAAGAAGCATCAACTTGATTGAAACAATCTGAGAGTGCTGGAAAAAGAAATCTGAAACAGCTGTGGACCAACCTAAATCCTCTATAACAATTGGAGTGACCAACACAAAACCAAACAGAGAACATTTTCAAGAAACCTTATATTAACATTTTCAACTGTATTGAAGTTGAGTTTTTAGGATTACTGATGCACCTGTACATCACCTTGAGCACTTAAGTCAGAAAACTCTCAAATTTGTGTTTGAAACTTAATGGATTGAGTCAACCGCAGAGAAATTAAAATGTGTAGGATTGGGAAGTGAAAAGATCACATCTCCTCATGAAAAATGTACTTTTGTAGAGAATTGTCTTGTAAACATTCCAAATGAGGCTTGCATCACCAAAAAAATTCTTAAGCAAGCACATGAAAAGTTTCAGTAAGCCTCTCGGTAATAACAGTGAAGAGATAAATGGAATCCGTAATTTTAATAGGCAAGATGTCACCTTGGTATATCTGATGTACTCAGAGGTGCATCCTACTATGAAGGCATGAAATATCATCTTATTAGAGCCCAGAGCCAGTGGAACACTGCTTTAAATTTCATCCATCGCCTTATCTTTTAACACAGACTGACTCTTAAAAGTAATCGTAATGTGACCATTGTAATTTTTAGTGATCAGACTGTTCTGTGATTGATTTTCTGCACTGGAGATTATTGGTAAAATTGTGGATTATTGTTGAAATCTTTGTTTTTATTCATTGTGTTATTATCATAGCCCTAATGTATGTAGCAGCCAAAGCATCAATCACTTTACAGTTGTGTCTGAAGTTCTGTGGTTATTATAAGCCAATGTTGTGGTTCAGTTTGCAACACTCTTGCCTCTGAGTTATAAGGTTGTAGATTTAAAATTTACAAAAGACATCCAAGCACAAAAGTCGAGCCTAATTCTTCAATGCAGCACAGAGGGAGAGCAGCATTATTGGAGGTGCTATCATTTTTATGACATCTTCAACCATTTCACCTTGCAGATAAGCATTAAGGACCCTATTTTAAAAGCACAGGAGTCACATCAGCATTTTAGCCAGTATTTATTCATTAACCCACTCGTTTTTACAAATTATTTAATTGCAGTTTGCGGGATATTGCTGTGGTAAATTGGCTACAGGTTTTTCTAAATAGCAACAATGACTAAGGTTCCATAGCATTTCATTGGTTACAACACTTTAGAGTGAATGGCGCTATATAAATGCACACCTTTATTTAACAGTCATTCCACTGTAACAAATAGAGATGAGATAAATGACAAAATTGTGTGTGTGTTGGAACTACAGACAGGTTGTTTTTGGCATCAAAATAGCACCTCCAGCAAAGTACGAATATGTAGAGGATGCAAACTCATAACTTGGGTTGGGAGTCAAGTTGACAGTCAGTTATCAAGCCAACAAGTGGTAAGTGGATCTAAGAATCAATAAACAACTTCCAGATTGATATTGGAGGACATATCATTTATATATAATTAAAAGATTTCAGTGATGAAGGAGTGATACATTTTAGACTTTATTTGGTAACTAATTCAAAGTCACAATATTATTATTTGTAGAAAAGGAAGACCAGCATGCGTTCTCCTTGTAATTCACTTTGCAAATCACTTGGCTCATTATGTTGAAGTTTCTCATTGTCACTTGTACGATAAGAATAATTCACTGACACTTCAGGACTTTAGAAGAAATCTCTCAGATATTGTTCCCCAAGGTCTTCGAGCCACATTAGTCACTTTCTCAGAATTCAGGATGTTTTACATTCTAAATGTATTACAGAAGTCATACAAAATGAGAGAACTTTAATCACCACTATTTGTAAAACCAAATGTATCGCTGTAAAATGTGATGCACATGATCAAGAGGACCCTGTATTTAACATGTCATCCAATATAAATCATCCTTACACTTATTTATTTTGTCTTAATAGAAATATTTATTTATTAACTTATATTTAAAATTAATCCATTTAATTTCTGCCCAATAACAGGTAGGCTGATTATTTACTAATTATAAAATGCAATGCTCAGGATTTAAATTTTTTAATTGATGTACTAGATATTGTTCTTTCAACTTTGTAGAATCTTTCATATTTTTCCTGCATTTTTTCCTTTACTCTCTCCCAAATTCACTTGACTGATTGCCGTTCTACAACAGACCCACATTACATATTTGAAGTATTCCCTCATCATGTCAGCTAACTAATGAGGGTTGTCGTACTTTGCAGTGGAAGGCATTGGCTCTTTCTGCTAATGTGCATTGGGGGATTGGGAATAGGACAGGAAATCCTGTGAACTTGTTCAGTGGACTCCCTTTATCCCTTTGTACCAGTGTCAGTGCTTTGAAAGAACAATCTAGTTCATCCCTTTCCACTAACACATCTCCGCAAAATTTTTAATTCTCCCTTGTATATTGCTATTGAATTTGCTCCCTGCGGTCACATAGACAGTGAAGCCCATGGCATGACAATTCACTTTGTAACTGAAAAGCCTCATTTCAATTTCTGGTCCTTTTGCTAATTACCTTAAATCTGTGAAAAATCAAAAGAAAACTACAAATGCTAGAATCATGAAATAAAAACAGAAATTACTAGATACACTCAGCAGGTCAGGCAGCATCTGTGGAAAGAGAGTTAATGTTTTGGGTCAAAGACTCTCATAAAAATTAAGTTCTGATGAGGGCTTTGACCTGAAGCATTAAATGTTTCTCTTTCCGCAGATGGTGACTGACTTGCTGAGTGTGTCCAGCATTTTTGTTCTGATTTACTCTAAATCTGTGTCCCCTAATTACTGATTCTCTTACACTCCAAGGAAGTAGTTTCTCTTTACTTACTCAATGAAGGCCATTCGTATCCGATTGATATGTGCACAATATCAACAACCCCCTAAATAAATCAGAAAAGGAAATGCCAGCTGACTTTTTGTCATAGTCCCAGCCCAGGTACATTGGCATCAATTTCAGCCTCTCTTATGCAAACAGAGAAACGCCCAGATCATGATTTTCCTTGTGTGAGTCTTTTACCCAGTGCATTTATCTCTGGACCATTAAGGGAGTTACAAGTACTAACAACACATTTTATTGTTTTTTCTTCTCTCTGCATTTATTTGCCTGCTTCGTGAACTATCGCACACAATTGTCTCCTGACATTATTGTTTACAACACTTTGCACTTTTGCTGATGACTCCTTGATTGTTCTCCTGTTTATTTTGAGAGGATATTGCAAAGCTGGGACCATGTAAAATAAAATCACTTGTGTACTGTCATTGTGCACATTCATTTCTCCAGTGCTTCAGGTGCGGCAAGTTGGTGTACGAGACAAGACAGATGTGTACATAAACTCTGGAAAATAATCATGATACAGACACATTGCATACAAAGGCACCATTATTATGTGACACTGTATTAAAAGACCAAATAAAAACTGCACATGATGCCATTAAGTATGAAGCTTGCCAAAAGGAATGAAGTATACAGTAGTTGTAAAATGAATAGGTATTGGAATGAAGGGATTGTGCAGCGATGTAGCTGCAACATTTTTATAGAATGCTCTGTGATAGCTTTTTCTTTGGTCTGATAAAATCTTGGAAGTGTATCAGCTTTGTCATATATGAGAAATAGTATGAGCAATCCATGAAATACAGCATGAATTAAACATATAAACTGTGTTACGCTTTTGTTCTCATGTCCTGCTTGTTTTCATAGTCGAGGCACAAGAGAGTGCAGATGCTGGGATCTGGGGCAAGAGGCAAAAAGCTGGAGAAACTCAGTGGGTCAGGCAGCATCTAGAGAGGAAACTGGACAATCAACATCTCGGGTTGAGACCCTTCATCCAGATGAAGATTTTTGACCCGAAACGTCAACTGTCCATTTTCCTCTCGATGCCACCTGACCCACTGAGTTCCTTTTGCTTTTTGTGTGTTACCCCTTGTTTTCACAGTTTACCATCTTTGGGATTAGCCTCAGCAAAACCACATGCATTATAACAATGAATGCAAGGGGTGGGGAGATCCTTGATGATTAACATCCAGAAAACAGTTTAATCTGGGATGACAAATTTAAATGCAACATCACCAATGATCTGAGAACACCAAGAGTTAACAAGTTGCTTCCATGACCACCTTACATTGGAGTATCTGCAACATTTCATGTGGATTGACCAGAGACTCAACAAAATTAATCACAAAGACAGAGTGCCTGGAAGAGCAGGCCAGATTCTGTGTATCTTCTGGTGACTAGATATCCTCCAAACTCCCCTCAATCGTTCCAGCATCTACAGAGTAGGATTGTGATGGATTATTCTTCACTTTGTTGTGTGAGGGCAGTTCAAGCAACATTTGAAGAGTTTTATACCATCCAATACAAAGTTTATTAGCACTCCATCCTCCACTATAAACATTCACTCCCTTGACGAATGGCCAACGATGGCTGTAATACGTATTGTCTACAAAATGCACTGCGGTTACTCATTGCGACTACATCTAACAGCATTTCTCAAAGCAGTGACTTCAACCACAAAGAACAAGGGCTTCGGGTACATGGGAAGAACATCACTTGACTTAGAAATAAATCACTATTCCTTCGTCACCACTGGATGGAAATCCTGGAAGTCCCTGACTAGTGGCACTGTGGGAATATCTTCACCAGATATACTGCATCAGTTGAGAGAGGTGGCTCACCATCAGCACCTCAATTAGTTAGCAATGGTCAATAAATGTTGGCTTTGCTATTGACACCTAAATATGAATTAAAAGTAAATTAAATCTCAATAAAATGTCTACATCCTGAGACTGGCATAGCAATTTCTTTGTTCGTTAGAACTGACTCAATTTAATACAACTATGGATTACTGAAACTTCTCTGGAAATGACTTATTCCATTGTGATATATTCTGAGACCCACAGGAATCAATGGTCATATGAATCCAGAATTAAGTAGCTCGCCTGTTGTGATCAACAGTGCGTTGAAACTTAACCCAAGTCATTCTCCTCCTGTAGTTGGCAATTAGTTTGAATTACCTTAAATTATTCTGCCTTCATCAGTTAAGACCTATGACAAGCCATCAATTGAAGCCACACAGGTATGTTAAATTCTGAGCAGTAATCAATTAACTGAAAATATGAATGAAAATTAGTCAATTGAAGCTAATTATGAAGACCGAGAGTATTAAAAGCAGTCACTTGATACATCCTGACCAAAAGTTGAAGTGTGTTTCAACTTCTGTCAATCCCTTGCTGCCTTATACTGCGGGATCTTGCTGTGAATTGATTATGGACACGATTTCATGCAAAATTGCTCAGTGATATAAGTGTTTATGACCCATGTGTGTCACAAGTCAACTACATTAATGAGGCACATAAACCTGACGAGGTATAGAAGGCAGATTTCCTTCCTGAAAGGACATTAAGATTTTTTTTCACCACAATCTGGTAGTTTCACAGTTACCATTACCGACACTAGTTTTTTATTCCAGATTTAGTTGAACTTCCTGGCTGCCGTGGTGAGGTATGATTTTTTTTGTTTCTGGATCAATGCTCCAGACTTCAGCACTTAAGTCCAATAATTTAACCTCTTTGCTGTTGTACTCACTCAAGGTTTGAATTGGAAGTGAACAGCAGGATGGAATGGGGGAGAAATGTGGTAATTGTTAATTAGGTGGTTCCAAATTTAGTACTGTGGTCATGGATGTAATTCTACCAGATTAGGTGCAAAGGGAGTTCACCAGGATGTTGCCTGGGATAAAGAGTTTCAATTACGAGGAGAGGCTCAGTTTATTTTCCTTGGAATCGCGAAGGCTGAAGAGGGACTATCAAATTAAGAGAGGCATAAATAGGGTACATATGAGAAATGTTTCCCCTTAGCAGAGGTGTCTATTGGTATTGGTTTATTATTGTCACTTGTACCGAGGTACAGTGAAAAACTTGTCTTGCATACCGATCGTACAGGTCAATTCATTACACAGTGCAGTTACATTGAGTTAGTACAGAGTGTATTGAGGTAGTACAGGTAAAAACAATAACAGTACAGAGTAAAGTGTCACAGCTACAGAGAAAGTGCAGTACATTAAGGTGTAAGGTCACAACAAGATAGATCGTGAGGTCAGAGTCCATCTCATCATATAAGGGAACCATTCAATAGTCTTATCACAGTGGGGTAGAAGCTGTCCTTAAGCCTGGTGGTACGTGCCCTCAGGCTCCTGTATCTTCTACCCGATGGAAGAGGAGAGAAGAGAGAATGTCCTGGGTGGGTGGGGTCTTTGATTATGCTGGCTGCTTCACCAAGGCAGCAAGAGGTAAAAACAGAGTCCAAGGAGGGGAGGCTGGTGTCCGTGACCAGAGAGCATTAGTTAAAGTTAGAAGTAGGAGATTTAGAGAGGGCCTGAGGAAGAATATTTTTCACTCAAAGAGTGGTTGAAATCTGGAACCCTCTGCCTGAGGGGGTGCTGGAGGGAAGCACTCTCACAAAATTCAGGAATTATTTAAATGAGAATTTAAAACCCCATGGGATAGAAAACCACAGGATAAGTGTTGGAAGAGGGGATTATAACAGATGTTATAACAGATTACAACAAATGGGATTACAGCACTAGATGGCTATAATAGACAAGGGAACCAAAGGTCCTGTTTCCAAGCTGTATGAATCTGAGTCTATGCACACATGTCAACATGTATGCACACAAAATGCTTATTCAGTTATAACGCATTCATTTTCAACGGAATTTTATCAGAAATTAAATCAGCAAGATCCCATGTAATCTTTGATTTCCACACAAGACAGCAACATTTTCTTTTAAAAGACCTCCAAACCAAATGGAGGTATGTGACCACTCTCTACAGAATAAAACTCATTTGTATGAATTAATATGATTCCATAAACCTAAATAATTACTAAACATTCATAATTCTAATACTGCAAATTATGTTCAGTTCTTGGTGTTTGTTGAAAATATATTTAGCGTCAAAACATGTAAGGTTGAAGGTAATATATGTCAGTCAGTATTCATGAGCTTATGAGTATAAAAATGATCGCTTACAAAGAATTCTTCAGCTTGATCCTCGCTGCTGTTCAACACCACGGGGGGGAGGGGGGTCACAGATACAATTTTCTCATGACTGGTCTCCTTCATAAGCCTATTGATTCTCCAATGGAAATTACTATTCAAGGTTCTTTTTATTCAACAGAAGGAAGAGGTTTTTCAGGAATTAATGTTGGTTTGAAGTAAGGAGTAAGAAATAATTGGCACTCACAAGTTATAGATTACCAACTGCTGTAAATATTACAGAGCGAGTTTACTAGATTTAATGCAGAAGTAAAAATATCTGATAGGATTTTAGTTGAATGAGAGTCAAGGACAAGGGAAAAATTACTCTTACACTGGATTGTAAAAGTAATTGTCCACATTAAATACGTATTGTAACTGTTCATATTATACTAGGATAATTACTTTAAAGCAAAATTAGAAAGGATAGCTTCATAGGCAGCTAAGCAATAAAGCAATACTGTTGGAAATTAACATGGGCCAAGATAGCACAATCTAACATGCCTTACACTATCTGACCTCTCTGTGTCTAGAAATTGGGTTTTACCCTCTTTTGATGCACTGAATGTGTGCCGCTTGTGTCCAGTGAGATCTCATGATAAAATTCACGAAATTGGGCAAAAAGCCATCAAACAAAGCTCTTTGTTTTGCACACAAGATCATGCACTTAAATGGATTGTGGCAGCTCCACTGGGAGTTCCATGAAGAGGTCATAGCTGCTGTATCATTGCCACACTGACTGCCGGGAAGTGAATCAGTGCTTAAATAAACAGTCCACATGGCTGTCATAGTGTAGCTGCAAAAACAGCTGCCATTGAGGTGAGGGAAAGGGGTAAGGGAAGAGGGGAAATACCAAACTCCTGTGCATCTGGGGATCCCCTCTCTTCCAATTGACCCAATTGACACATGTACTCCAAGTAGCCACACACAACTGCGAGGTGTGAGTCGATTAGGGGACCAGAAGATCAGAAGTGACCAGAACCAAGGGACGATGGGTAGTGAAGGGTACTCCAATGAAATATTTCAGATTAATACTGACCATTGAAGAGTGAGGCTGACAAAATGCTGTGTGCGAAGTATTGATGTGAAAGTGCAGACTTTTCAGGTACCACCTCCTTCCTGAACCCTGATGTGCTCCTGGCTTTACTGAGAGTGAAACACCAAAGATTGTAGGTTGTACATAAAAGTTCAGAGTCTGCCAGCAGTGGAGGAAATGTGCTGAGTGATCTGTGATGTCTTTTAGTGTATGATTGTGGCTGGGTGACACTGAGATAAATTGCTCTCAGAGGTACCAGAGAAACAAAGGACTGCAGATGCTGGAACCTAGATGAAAAACACTATGATGTTGGAGGAACTCAGCAGGCCAGGCAGCATCCGTGGAGAAAAGCAGGCGGTCAACGTTTCGGGTCAGGACCCTTCTTCAGGACTGAAGATAGGAAAAGGGGAAGCCCAATATATAGGAGGGAAAAGCAGAGCAGTGATAGGTGGACAAAAGAGGGGAGGCGGGGTGGGCACAGGGTGGTGATAGGTAGATGCAGGTAAGAGACAGTGATGGGCAGGTGCGGGGGAGGAGGGGAGAGCAGATCCAGCAGGGGATGGGTCAAAGGTAAGAAGAAAAAAGAAAAAAAGAAGCTAGGAAAGGGAAGAAGAGAAGAAGCGTGGTGGTGGTGGTGGTGGTGGTGGTGGTGGTGGGGGGGGGGGGGGTGGTGTTGTGGGTGGGATTACTTAAAGTGGGAGAATTCAATGTTCATGCCATTAGGCTGCAAGGTTCCAAGATGGAAAATGAGTATTGGTATTGGTTTATTATTGTCACTTGTACCGAGGTACAGTGAAAAGCTTGTCTTACAAACCAATCATACAGGTCAATTCATTACACAGTGCAGTTACGTTGAGTTAGTACAGAGTGCATTGATGTAGTACAGGTAAAAGCAGTAACAGTACAGAGTAAAGTGTCACAGCTACAGAGAAAGTGCAGTGCAATAAGGTGCAAGGTCACAACAAGGTAGATCATGAGGTCATAGTCCATCTCATTGTATACGGGAACTGTTCAATAGTCTTATCACAGTGGGGTAGAAGCTGTCCTTAAGTCTAGTGGTACGTGCCCTCAGGCTCCTGTATCTTCTACCTGATGGAAGAGGAGAGAAGAGAGAATGTCCTGGGTGGTTGGGGTCTTTGATTATGCTGGCTGCTTCACCAAGACAACGAGAGGTAAAGATAGAGTCCAAGGAGGGGAGGCTGGTGTTCATGATGCACTGGGCTGTGTCCACAACTCTCTGCAGCTTCTTGAAGTCCTGGGCAGAGCAGTTTCCATACCAAGCTGTGATACATCCAGATAGGATGCTTTCTATGGTGCATCGGTAAAAGTTAGTGAGAGTCAAAGGGGACAAACTAAATTTCTTTAGCCTCCTGAGGAAGTAGAGGCGCTGGTGTGCTTTCTTTGCTGTGGGTGCTGTTCCTCCAGTTTGTGCTTGGAATTCTCCTGGCAGTGGAGGAAGCCGAGGACTGGCATATCAATGTTAGTGTGGGAGGGGGAGTTGAAGTGACTGGCAACGGGGAGATGCAGATCGTGGTTACGGATGGAGCGCAGGTGTTCTGCGAAACAGTCACCTAGTCTGCGTTTGGTCTCACCAGTGTAGAGGAGGCCACATTTGCAACACCGATTGCAGTAGATAATATTAAGGGAGGTGCAGGTGGATCTCTGTCTCACCTTAAATGACTATTTGGGTACCTGGATGGAGGTGATGGAGGTGGTGTAGGGGCAGATGACGCACGTATAGCGGGGGCAGTGGAAAGTTCCCGAGGTGGGAGCGGGATGGGTGGAGGGAGGAGGAGTGAACTAGGGAGTCATGGAGAGAGCGGTCCCTGCGAAAGGCAGAAAGGGGTGAGGAGGGAAAGATATGCTTTGTAGTGGGGTCCCGTTGGAGATGGCCGAGGTGGCAGAGAATGATGTGTTGGATACGTAGGCTGGTGGGATGAGATATGAAGACAAGGATTCGCTATCCCTGTTGGGTCTGGGAGGGGTGCGGGTGAGAGCAGAGGTGCAGGAAATGGCAGAGATACGGGTGCGAACTCTCCCGACCACAGTAGAGGGGGAGCCACGGTTAGAAAAGAAGTTGAACATCTCGGATGTCCTGGAGAGGAAAGCCTCATCATGGGAGCAGATGCAGCAGAGGCAGAGAAATTGAGAAAAGGGATCGCGTTCTTGCATGAGTCAGGGTGGGAGAAGCTGTAAACGGGGTAGCTGTGGCCGTCAGTGGGTTTGTGGAAGATTTCAGTGGATAAGGAATCTCCTGAGATGGAGATGGAAAGATCGAGGAAGGAGAGAGAAGTGTCAGAAATTCCTGGGCCAGCTTCCCAAGGGGGAAATTTCAGCCAGAAAGGGATCATTGGAACGATCTTCAGCTCTCATGTATAATTTGTTTATGATAAACAAGGAGTAAGTGGGTCCAATTTCTAAGCTACAAACTTTTCCAATGATAATTTGTTGACAAGTGACTGACGATGTCAGATGAGCGGAGGAGTTCTGCTCTGTATTTTGATGTCAAGCACATCCTAAAAGATCTGGTTACGAGCACATTGCAGTTGTTGGAACCTCACTGTATGTAAATTGGCTGTATTATATCACTGGTAACACTTCATAATCACTTCACTAGGGATAAAAGAATTCGGGGTACCTTCAGCTTATAAAAGGTGACAAGATCGCTGGTCCCCTGATCAACCCACACTTTGCAGTTGCTTGGGACTACTTGGATTACAAGAGTCAATCAGGTCAAATAATTTCATGCGGGTATGGAGGGTGGTGGTCAGATATACAGGAAACCAACATTTTCTCTCGAGCTTGTTCATTGGGTTCCAAAAAGATACATTTAGACCATCACTGAGGAATTGAACATCAGTGTATCATTTTATGTGAGTGCACTTTCAGAAAACGACCTTGAATAGATGAGACATGCATTTCAAAGCTCTCTGAATTTTTTCATGTATTACATTGCACACTTTGCATGTTGCTGTCTTCAGTGAAGTAACAAGCAAAGTGTGCAAATTACATAATAATGCATATATCTGAAACACTTTTAAATAAGGATCTCTGATGCAGGTCAACTAATCTAGCAGCCAAGGTACAAAAGCGCAAGTATTAACCATATATGAGGACAATAATCACTCAAGCATGAAAAAACTGATAGATTATTCAATAATTAAAAAGAAAAACTAGCGCAATGTTAGAAATGCGGCCATAACAGTTTATAATATACACAAACAGATCTTTTATTTCTTTTAATATTAGAGTGCAAAGCATCTGCTAGAGTATCTTAGAGCAAGCTCACTTCATAAGGAGTATAGTTAATTTACTTCGTATCTTCAACCAATGACTGGTTCTCCTTTTGAAGAAGTGATACACAGAGACAGAAATGTAGACTCGGGGACACTACCTGATAAGATAAGATAAGATAAGATCTTTATTAGTCACATGTACATCGAAACACACAGTGAAATACATCTTCTGCGTAGCGACCATGCCGTCCTTCCTAGCTGCTGCCCTTGGAGAGTGTAAGCTCTGACAATTCTATTACTTCTCCCTCATTGCTATGCACGTTCCAACCTGTACACAGTGTTCTGAAAAGGGAAATACTTCTACCTCAGAATTGGAATTCACTTTTGTTTAGCAGCCAATAGGATTTATAGTATCATATAGAGGCACAGAACAGAAACAGACCCTTTGAACAACCAACTCATCACCCATTTGTATGCTAATTCTATCCTTAACCCATTTTATCCTCCTCACATTTCCAACAATTGAAAGCATGCATTTAAGATGCGTCACTCTGGATGCATCAGAGAACATGCATTTAAAGGGATGGGGGTAAGTTCAAAGGAGATGTGCGGGACAAGGTTTTTACTTAGAGTGTGGTAGGTGCCTGGAATGCGCTGCCTGGGGTGGTGGTGGAGACAAATACTATAGGGACATTCAAGCAGCTCTTAGACACATGGATGTGAGGGAAATGGTAGGATCTGGACATTGTGTAGGCAGAAGGGATTCGTTTAGTTGGGCATTTTATTACTAATGTAATTGGTTCGGCACAACATTGTGGGCCGAAGGGCCTGTTCCTGTGCTGTACTGTTCAATGTTCTATGTTCTATTAATTTCCACCAGAGTCTACCACCCGCCTATATACGAGAGGCAGCTTTCAATGGCCAATTAGCCTACCAATCCGTGTGTCTTTGGGACATGGGAGGGAACCAGAGCACATGGAGGAAATCCACATGGTCATAGGCAGAACATGCAAACTCTACACAGACAGTACCAGAGGTCTGGGTTGTTCGAGCTGTGAGGCGGTAGCTCTGCTAGCTGTGTCACTCTGCTGCACCTTTTCTTGTTGAGAAATTTTGGTGAAATCAGGGAAAAATATGTTACAATCAATGCTGTAGCATTTTATGCGTTGAAGCAGGAATTATGTGCTTCCCATAGGAGGCTGCATCTGGAGCTTACAGCTACTACATCATCATTGCACTGATTAATGGGAAGGTTGTCAGAGATGAAAGACCTCTCCCCATGGCAGACATGGAAAAGCCACACAGAAGTTTGCTCTGGATTTGAGGAAAAACATGAAAAAAGTCTAGCCTCCTGGGTTTCTGAACACCCCGAGCTGCAATTATCTCCTCTAATGACTGAAGAACTATGGAGTGTAGAAGCAATCTGTACAAGGCTCACATCAACACCAGTCCCCATTACTCTAACCATTGAAAATTGAGGCCAGTAGATGCTGTATGCAAGGTAACAATGTCACACTGCAGCCTCATTAATCTGATCGGTGATCGCTGTGCAATGTGCTCCTGGAACCCTCAATGATGAGTATAGATTTCTCCCAAAGGCTTCAACTCATGTGGAGAGTGGAGGAAAAATGCTGAGTATAAATTTATGATCTCACTCAGTACACAGCAGATGCCATGCTGAGGTATGTCATGCTCTGAAGTATCTGGACCTATTTCCCAATGGTTACTAATTAGGTCAGAAAGGATTGTTAGTGCTATCAAACACTCCCAAAATGTTTTTTATGCTCATATCATGGATAATAATTCATGGGTCCAACTTCTTGGCTACAGTGTTTTAAAATTCACTTTGGTTTCCTCAGAAGGCTAAGGAAATTTGAAATTCCCCTGTTGACCCTCACTGATTTTTCCAGAGGCTCCATATCTCGATGCATCACAGCTTGGTCTGGCAACTGCTCTGCCCAAGACTACAAGAAATTGCAGAGAGCTGTGAACACAGCCCAGTCCATAATGAATACCTGTCTCCATTCCATTGACTCTGTCTATACTTTCCACTGCCTTGGAAAAGCAGCCAATATAATCAAGGACCCCTCCCACCCCAGTCATTCTCTCTTCTCCCCTTTTCCATCGGGCAGGAGATGCAAAAGCTTGAGAACCACCAGGCTCAAGGACAGCTTCTATCCCTCTGTTATAAGGCACTTTGAATGGACCTCTTGTACAATAAAGATGAACTCTTGATCTCTCAAACTACCTCGTCATGGCCCTTCCACTTTATTTGTCTACCTGCACTGCACTTTCTCTGTAACTGTAACACTATATTCTACATTCTGTTTTTTCAAACAGCACAGAAACAAGTTATCAACATCGGTAAATCCAGTGGTAAGAACTGCTTGTCTTCCTGTTTTAAACATTTTTAATATTTTGAAGTGTGACATCTGAATATTACAGACATGCACCAGAAGCTAGACTTACTTGTATCACTGAAATGTATTGTATTAATGGTCTGAGGGACACACTTCAGAAAGAAAAGAAACGTCATGTTATTTTCTGATTGACCTTAAATAACAAGCTGATTCATTAAAA
Source organism: Pristis pectinata (assembly GCF_009764475.1). Lineage (NCBI taxonomy): Eukaryota > Metazoa > Chordata > Chondrichthyes > Rhinopristiformes > Pristidae > Pristis > Pristis pectinata. The sequence continues at coordinate 80,514,405 of NC_067415.1, forward strand.
CAAAGGTCAGCAAACATGTCAATGAAAAAGTCACTTTTGGACCAAAAAGTTGTTATTATATTTTTCTGAAGTTCTTCCAATTAACCTGATTTGTAGTCTCTGATAAGAGATCCTTCTAAAAAATCTAAAGTAAACATTAAAACATATGTAATTAAGTAATTCATACAAAAAGTCATTAAGCTGGATGTTAAATATACTCATGCAATATACAAAGTCCGAAGCAGCAGCTTATTTTAGGGTATTTATTCAAAATCAAAAGTCAAAGTCGAGTTTATTGTCATATGTGTGAGTACATATAGGCACAAATGCAATAAAAAAACTTGCAGCAACATCACAGGCACATAGCATCATATAGGCAGCATTCACAAGAAAAACATAAACATAAATCAAAAACATTTTTACAAGAAAGAACACAATCAGAACAAAAAAAAACAAAATTCATTGTAGTGCAAAGTGATCAAAGTGGTCATGGTGTTGCTAAACTCTAGTGATTAGGGTTGTGCCGGTTGGTTCAAGAACCGAATAGTGGAAGGAAAGTAACTGTTCCTGAACCTGGTGGTGTGGGACTTGTGTACCTCCTGCCCGATGGTAGCTGCGAGAAGATGGCATGGTCCAGATGGTGGGGATCTTTGATGATGGATGTTGCCTTCTTGAGGCAGCACTTCATGTAGATACTGCCAATGGTGGGGAGGAATGTGCCCGTGATGTACTGGGCTGAGTCCGTTACTCTCAGCAGCTTCTTATGTTCCTGCACATTCGAATTGCTGTACCAAACCATGATACAACCAGTCAGAATATTTTCAACAGTACATCTGCCAAAATTTGTTTGAGTTTTCTGTGACAAGTCGAACTTCCTTAACCTCCTAAGAAAGTAAAGCCGCCAGCATGCCTTCTTTATAATTGCATCTATGTGCTGGACTCAGGACAGGTCATCCTGGAATCTGAAGCTGCTGACTCTCTCCACTGTTGATCCCCCAATGTAGACTGGCACATGAGCCAAGGGCAAGTAGAACTGGAGTGGATCTTGGTTGTTTGCATTATACCTGCAATATAGGAGAAGCTGTACTCTCAAAACTCAGGCAGATTGAAGTCAATAAAACAAGCTGAGTACAACAAGGAACCACAAGTATAGTTAGTGAATGTGACCAAGGATTAAATCTTATGTTCAGCCACCTACGCAGGCCAACCCATTAAACACCTATTGTGAATTGTGTTGGAGGAATGTTTGTTCTGTGTCACTGGGGAAGGCAGTACATACACAGGACACCTGCAAAGGTTTGGCTTGTGTGCTGTTTTACTGCTGGAAAAATCAACTCTTTTACTTATTCATAGCAAAGGGATACCTGTGGTTTAATTTTTCTTCAAGTAAGGAGGGAGAATTCCAGATGTAAAAGTTTTGAATGGGTAAATCACTGGATTTTTAGCTATTAAGAACAAGAACACTGGAAAATAGGAGCAGGAGTAGGCCACCTGGGTCCTAAAGCCTGCCCAACTCCTTCAATATGATCATGGCTGATCTGCCCCAGGCCTCAACTTCTCTTCTGTGCCAGATCCCCCTAGTCCTCAATTCTTTGACCTTTTAGAAATGTATCTATGTGATCAGTAATCTCGTCTCCGCAACTCTCCAGGAATTAAGGGAATTGATAATGCTCTTGTGAAGTACTTTAGCAAGTGATGCTGTATGAAAGTAATATATGAATGGAAGTTGATCTCATGAACGGAAAGAGAGTCTTCATTGGCATTGTGGCCATTAGTCAATGGTTCAGCCAACTGATTATCCGCACATACCTCAATTTCTGTATGAGGGAGCTTACTGTGCACACGTCCCACTGCCTCAGAAAAGCAGCCAACATAATCAAAGACCTTTCCCACCCCAAACATTCTCTCTTCTCCCCTCTCCCATCAGGCAGAAGATACAAAAACTTGCAAACACGCACAGCCAGGCTCAAGGACAGCTTCTATTCCCTTGTTATAAGACTATCGTACAAGAGATCCATTCAATAAAGATGAACTCTTGATTTCTCAATCTACCTTGTCATGGCCTTTGCACCTTATTTGTCTACCTGCACTGCACTTTCTATGTAACTGTAACACTATATTCTGCATTCTGTTATTGTTTTCCCCTTTGTACCATCTCAACGTAGTTATGTTTTGGAATGATCTGTACAGATGACATGGGAAACCAAATTGTCCACTGTATCTCAGTGCATGTGACAAAAAACAATTACCAGTTATAAGTGGTTCTCATTTCCTTCACTCCATCAGCGACTATACCATTTTGGATGTGCAAGGGGCTTCATCACCACACTCCTCTCTGCATCTCATGCAGAATTTTAATGAAGAAAACCAATTCAACAACCATTTACTTGATCTGCACAACCTACCCATTGATAATAAAAACAGAAAATGCTGAAAACACTCAGCAGGTCAGGCAACATCTGTGGAAGAGCTAATGCTGTTGTTTGAAGACCCTTCAGCAGAACTGGAAATAGAACTGGACTGTCAAATTCTTGTTTCAAGTTGCATCTAGAATTGAAAGAAAAATTCAGATAAAGTTGCTCCATTGAACTTGCTCTTACTTTTGCAACTGATGTTAATGACATATGAATTACTATATTATACAGCCACAATATTTAATTCAGTTGAGGAAATACTAATTTCAGAAATAATCTACATAGTCACAATCCTTAGTATTGGCTAAGCTTTGATGAAAAATATATTTGTGATAAATAAATATTGATGGTTTTAATAATCAGTATTGGCTCAGTCCTAGTTGATTGATTGACACTTCCACAACAGCTCCTGTGACCATCAGACCTCAATTTGCCTCATCTTTAAGCATAGACATATTCTCTCCATGTCCACATTTGTGTTTATACCGTGACGAATCCTTCAACACCACATAAGATGAATGATGTCTTGACGAAAGAATATCATGCAGAAACCAGAAGATTAGTTTAATCTGACGCCATTAGGTATAGCTGAAAGCTCTGAGCTTGGGACAAGAATCCAGATGCAGGTTGAAACAATTAGTACATTTTTTAATTAAACAACTACTCTTGCAGAGCAGTTGTGGTGTCTTTGCAGATTGTGCCTTACACAGAAGGCTTGTGTCTTACACAGAAGGCTTGTGTATGAAGTGCTGGATGAATGAATTCAGTCTCTGTTGAGATTGCGAAACTTGATGTTCAAATTTGCAAGTAAATTACCTGTGTCAATGGAAATGGGTTTCAGAGAATTTTGTCCACCATGAGGAACTGGGTATAGCTGCAGTCCACAGTCAGAGAGTTGCAGCAAAGTTCAAGGCCACAAAGCCAGTTCCATCAATTGGTATTATTGCAATGGCCGACAGTTATAGCAGTCTTGAGAGACACAACAGACTGCAGAATGTGGAGCAACAAACAATCTGCTGGAAGAACTCAGCGGGTCGAGCAACATCTGCGCAAGGAAAGGAATTGTCGATGTTTCGGGTCGAAACCCTGCATCTGGACTGAGAGTGGAGAGGCGAGGTGGCTGGTATAAAGAGGAGGGGAAGAGTGGTGAGACAGGAGTCCGAGGTGATTGGTGGACTGAGGAGGGCTGTAAGATGATGGGCAGGTGGTGTCAGGTAGGGGAGGGGAGCAGGAGTGGAGTTGGGAGGCAGTGGCAGGTGAATGATAGATGGAGGCAGACAGGGAGAGAGGCAGATGGAACAAGTTTGGGGGGAAGGGGAATGTGGAGACAGCTGCTGGAGGAAGTTACCAGCAGTCTTCTCAGGTTAGAGAAAGGTCACATTTCAGCAATCTGCAGATCCAAGACAAAGGCAAGCAATAAAAGCAATTTCAGTGGCAATCTGAAATTAGAGCAGAAGGGAGAAATCCATTGTTGTCCATTTCATTCAAACAAAGGATTGGGATGAAACAGTCTCAATACCACCAGTATTAAAGGCAGCAAGCAGAAAACTTCCATGCAAAGTGTCGATTAGCAACTATTGCATTGATATTGACGGCAACTGCTCTGCACAGGACCACAAGAAACTGCAGAGAGTTGTGGACACAGCACAGCACATCATGGAAACCAGCCTCCCCTCCATAGACTCTGTCCATACCTCTCGCTGTCTTGGTGAAGCAGCCAGCATAATCAAAGACCCCACCCACCCGGGTCATTCTCTCTTGTCTCCTCTCCTATCTGGCAGAAGATACAGGAACCTGAGGGCACATGCCAGCAGGCTCAAGGACAGCTTCTACCCCACAGTGACAAGACTATTGAACAGTTACCTCATATGATGAGATGGACTCTTGACCCCACAATCTACCTTGTTTGACCTTGAACCTTATTGTCTACCTGCAATGCACTTCCCTGTAGCTGTGACACTATTCTGTATTCTGTTATTGTTTTTACCCTGTACTACCTCAATGCACTGTGTAATGAATTGATCTGTACGAACGGTATGCAAGACAAGTTTTTCACTGTACCTTGGTACAAGTGACAATAATAAACCAATACCAATACCAATATGCAAATTATAAGCTGCAACTGCTTGATGATAAATCTAGGTACTTACTCTAACATGGAGACACAAGAGACTACAGATGCTGGAATCTGGAGCAACACACAAGATGCTGGGGTATCTCAGCGGGTCGAGCAGTATCTGCGGAGTGAAATGGACAGTTAACATTTCAGTTCGAGACCCAGATGAAGGGTCTCGACCCGAAACGTCGTCTGGACATTTCCCTCCGCAGATGCTCCCTGGTCTGCTGATTTCCTCCAGCATCATGTTTGTTGCTTACTCTAGCATGATCAGCCAGATGCCATAAATGGAAACACTGAAAACCAATGCTGCTAAGATTTGACAGACATGAAGACAGATACAGAGTGCAATGCAATGGGCAGAAATAATTGATACCAAGCTTTGTCGTGAACTTTGAAAACTGGGCAATTTTAATAAGGAAGGGTCCTGATGCAGGATCCCAACCTGAAACGGCAACAATTCGTTTTCCCCCACAGATGCTGCTCAACCTGCTGAGTTCCTCCAGCAGTTTGTTTTTTTTTACTCCAGAGTCCAGCACCTGCAGTCTGTCTTATTAAGGAAGGACTGGCTGAGCCACCTCAGTTTAGACCAGAGGCATGTCTCCATTGCTGACACTTCAAAACCAGATCTTGACATATATTGAAAATGTTTGAATTCAGGTTTGGAGCCATCTAAGATAAGATAAGATAAGATATATTTATTAGTCACATGTACATCGAAACACACAGAGAAATGCATCTTTTGCGTAGAGTATTCTGGGGGCAGCCCACAAGTGTCGCCACGCTTCCGGCGCCAATATAGCATGCCCACAACTTCCTAACCCGTACGTCTTTAGAATGTGGGAGGAAACCGGAGCACCTAGAGGAAACCCACGCAGACACGGAGAGAACATACAAACTCCTTACAGACAGCGGAGGGACTGGTATAACAGGGCACAATACACACATTCTCATCTAACGTAAAACCTGTATACTAAAAGCCCAAATTCCTCCTCTATGTTTTAAAGAGTCTTTGAGAAAGGACTGGATAGGCTGGAATAAAATGGTGTGCTGGAGAAAACCAGGCAGGGCGAATGGTTGTGCCTGAGGTGGACACGAGGCTGCATGGAGATTACAAACCCACTTTAAATCCAGCCGTAGGCAATGGATATTACCTGCTACCCACTGCTTAAGACTTTAGTGTAGAGTTAGCAGGATTTTCCATGCCGACACACAATTAAACTTCAACAAAAATAGTCAGCAGTACCAGACCATCGACGCATACTGAGGGCTTTACTCATGCACAAGGTTACCCTTTGGAGTTCAGTCTTTGCCCAAGAATACCTAGTCCACCATGAATAATATCTTGCAAGGAGTGGATGATTATTTGTGTAACCAAGGTGATCTGATGATTTCCGTCGGCCAAGAAGAAGAAAATCTTCATGTCTTAGAGAAAGGAGGTTACATAAGTACAATGTGAAGCTGAAGTGAAATGAATACATGCTTTTGCAATGAGAAATCATGTACTTGGTTTGAAAGTTGATGCCAAAAGCCTTTCACCCTGTTAAGGAAAGAAATAGAGACCAGCACCTGGACAGAAAATATAGCAGAGCTCGGTTCTCTCCTAGGGACAGCTTAGAAATGCATGTAGTTCTTTCCAGAGCTCACAATAATGTACAAGTCATTGCATCAATTGTTGAAATAGGATGTAGAGTGAGGAGCAACAAAGTGTAAATGATAAATGCAGGAAAAAGGCAGCAAGTGAAACTCTCCTTGTTTATTCTGATGCCACTAGCTGAGCAGGTAGGTGATGCATCAATGCATCAGTAGAGGAGTGTGTTGCATGAGGGTGAAGGGCAAGAGAAACCCATTGGTATTGGTATTGGTTTATTATTTTCACTTGTACTGAGATACAGTGAAAAACTTGTCTTGCATACCGTTCATACAGATCATTTCATTACACAGTGCAGATGCATTGAGTTAGCACAGAGTGCATTGAGGTAGTACAGGTAAAAAAAAACAATAACAGAATACAGAGTAAAGTGTCACAGCTACAGGAATGTGCATTGCAGGTAGACAATAAGGTGCAAGGTCATAACAAGGTAGATTGTGAGATCAAGAGTCCATCTCATTGTATAAAGGAACCGTTCAATAGTCTTATCACAGTGGGATAGAAGCTGTCCTTGAGCCTGGTGGTATGTGCCCTCAGGCTCCTGTATCTTCTGCCTGATGGGAGAGGAGAGAAGAGAGAATGACCCGGGTGGGTGGGGTCTTTGATTATGCTGGCTGCTTCACCAAGGCAGCGAGAGATAAAGACAGAGTCCATGGAGGGGAGGCTGGTTTCCATGACGCGCTGGGCTGTGTCCACAACTCCCCATAGTCTCTTGCGGTCCTGGGCAGAGCAGTTGCCGTACCAAACCATGATGCATCCAGATAGGATGCTTTCTGTGGTGCATAGATAAAAGTTGGTGAAAGGGGACATGCCAAATTTCTTTAGCCTCCTGAGGAAGTAGAGGCTCTGGTGAGCTTTCTTGGCTGTGGTGTCTACATGGTTGGACCAGGACAGGTTATTGGTGATGTTCACTCCTAGGAACTTTCATTTCTTTCATTTCTCATGCTCCCACTGAGAGCGAGTGCAATTATACACAAAGCAAGAAAGGAAAATTTACATGGAATCTGACAGATGCTATACCTCAGTAACAAAAGGTATTACTGGTGATGTTAGGTTCCAAATAAGCAAGGATGAAAAAGTAGATAACCCTTAATTGCTGTATGATCACACAGTTGAGCACAATACTTCAAGGTAGAACACCATGCTGGACACTGTTGGAGAACTTGGATGAATGAAGTGAAAATGTGTTCTCAATGTAAAATATGGTTCAACAAACAAGATGCTGGAGGAACTCAGTGAGTCAGGCAGCATCTGAGGAGGGAAATGGGCAGTCGATGTTTTGGGCTGAGGCCCTTCATCTGGATGAAGATAAAGGGTTTTGACCCAAAACGTTGACAGTCCATTTCCCTCCACAGTTGCTGTCTGACCCGTTGAGTTCCTCCAGTAGATTGGTTGTTGCTCCAGATTCCAGCATCTGCAGTCTCTTGTGTCTCCATGTTAAATATGGCTGATGGGGACATGCCATTGCCTGTGTCTGGAATTGCAATGGACAAAACTTGGTCAGTGTACAAACATGGACCTGAAACTGTTCCACCATCATTGCAATGAGATGTTATGTGAGCAATGTTGCATCAAGTGGAGTAATATAATGGTCATATTTGGAAGAAAAGACATTGTTCTAATTCATACTGAAAGCACAAGGATAGTCAGTATGAAGGCAATCACAAGAACCTCTGTCTACTCCTGTTTGGATAATGATCTCTGTACCATTGGCAAGTAAATGCAGTATTTCCCTAAGCTGTAGGAACAAGCGACCAAAAACTCCTTAGAGTTACAGCATGTTAAAGTACATGTATGTTTGAGAAAAATTAAACAATCATTTCCTGGTACTGACTGATTGTGGCATTAAAGTGGATTAAAGTGAAATACATGGGTACGTGTACCACAACTGAATGTACCAAAGATGGTTGAATGGAGACACAAGACACTGCAGATGCTGGGATCTGGAACCAAAATAGTTGAATACTTCAAGATTAGTTGAAGGCAATGTTTAAAAGCTCTGACTGATCTAATGACTGTGCCTTTCTGACAATGGACCTCACTTTTAATCTGCTCTGTTCACAAACTTCATGAAGTGGAATGGAATCAACCTTACTGTGGCTTCACATCATCTAACCTTGAGTGGAGCAACAGAAAGCTTAGGAAACTTTCAAAGGGCAAGTGTGGCAGGAAATATCATTTAGCCATTTTCTTGCTGAATACAGAAGAACTTCAAATGATAAAACAGGTATGAAAAGATTAGTAAGAACCTTCTTAAACCTGGTTCAATCATGTTTGGTTTCATGGGTTGAACAAAAAATAATTGAGTTAAAAATATCACCGAAACAGGAAATGGAAAGATTCACGTCAGAGCAAAATGTTCTTGGCATCATGAAAAAGTCCAGGTCATACAGGTGGGAGCAGGCATCATAGCAGAGCTGTGTAGAATCAGGAAGTACTGGTGGAAATTGATGACAAAATCTGAAGTGTTCATAAGTATCAAGTGATCTTTGATGTAGATAAAGTAAGTCTGGTCAGTGATCCACTCAGTCATGGAGATGTGTCAATTTTTCCTGATGCAACACCTTTAAATAAAAGTGTTCTAAAGCACTCTAGAATCATACAGCATGTAAACGGGCCCTTCGGCCCAACTCATCCATGCTGACCCTGCTGGAACCAAACTAGTTCCATTTGCTTGAGTGTTATCAAACATAATTTAATACTAAGCTATGTAAGTTTTCTTATGACAGATAACCAAAGCTTGGGTAAAGTATTTGGTTTTAAGGAGCATCGTAAAGAAGTAACGGCAAGAGGAGAGGTTTAGGAAAGCCATGTTAGAGCTTAGATCCTTTGCACTGATACCAATGATGGAGTGATATTATTGCAGTGTTATGTTCCCAAAATATGATTATGTAGTCATAGTTTAGTATTGGTTTATTATTGTCATGTGTACCAAGGTACAGTGAAAAACTTAGTTTTGTAAGCTATTCATAAAAATCATTTCAAAACGTAAGTACTTTGAGGTAGTACAAGGAAAAAGCAATAGTACAATGCAGAACATAGTGTTACGTTTACAGTTACAGAGAAAGTGCAGTGTGGGTAGACAAATAAGGTGCAAGGGCCATGGTAAGGTAGACTGTGAGGACAAGAGTTCATCCTTAGCGTACAAGAGGTCTTGTAACAGCGGGATAGAATCTGTCCTTGTCCCTGGTGATGCGAGTTTTCAAGCTTTTGTATCTTCCGCCCAGTTGGAAGGGGGGAGAAGAGCGAATGTCCAGGGTGGGCGGGGTCTTTGACAACACTGGCTGGTTTCCTGAAGCAGCAAGAAGTGTCGACAGAGTCTATGGAGGGGAGGCCTTTTTTTCTGATGGACTAAGCTGTTTCCACAACCCTCTGCAATTTCTTGTGGTCTTGGGCAGAGCGGTTGGCATACAAGCTTTTCAGTGTTAGTGAGTTTTTAAAGAGTTGTCAGTCATATGTAGTATTTTGGTTTGTATCCAATATTACAATGATAGGCAGCTCCTTCGGTACACCGACTGCAGATATATTAGCAAACACACTCCAGATTACAAACTAGCCTTTTGTAACACCTTAGGGTATTTCTGGGCTGGCTTAAACCATAAATTATTCTCTTTGGCATCAGCTTGCATCTTGTATTTGAGTATGACAATAAGAATGAAATATTGCGTTCCGCTTGGAGCCATAAATTCTTTATGTCCCTATTGATCAATGTGTGATGTGACAATATTGGAGAAAGAAGCATTGTTACGTTAAATTAACTAATCTGACTTTACACGCAGCATGCAATATATGAAATAAATGATTCTTAAAATGTATTTTTATTTTTATCTCAACACAATGTAATTTATAACCCTGTGTTCACATTCTGTGGGGGGATACCAAATGCCAATGCTGACTAAATGTTAACCATTATAATGCATTCATTACTGACATCTCCATTCTTAATCCAACCTTAAACCATGGAAAGAAAATGTAGTTGCTGTTTAAGGGTAATTCCATCAGTAAGTATTTAGGTTCAGTCAACTCTAATTGATCTCAGATTTATGCCACTTGAATTCATCCCTTCTAAGAAATGGATTGCAATTTAATACAGGTCTAACAGAGCAGCAGAATAATACCTTGTGAATTACCCAGTGTGAGAACAACTTGTTTCTGGGTAGCAACTTTAACGTAACTCCAGAGACTGGGTACTTGGCTTGATCACTGACATTGGAGGGATGAAAATTGGGGCAAGAGGCTTGAATTGAAGGTGTGTTTCTACACTGTAGGGCTAGAGGATGGCAGAGGTAAAACGTTACCTGTCATTGCAATGAAATCTTACTTACTGAGGGCAACAGTACAGGAAATCCATTCTGAGAATGCCTTTTCATGAATCTCCTTCAGTTGCTTTTAAACTTGTTAGTCCAATTTAAGTTCTTTCCTCAAATAGTCTAAGAGCAAACTAAGTATACACTTCCATGGTATAACTTTAATTAGGCAATATTTCCAGCATCATATTGCCTAATTAATATCAAAATTAAATTAGATATCTGGACGATCCTTCAAGTAGGATCCTTCAGAGGACTAGGCAACACACGACACCGTGAACATGACGTGTGAGATGGGGTGGGAGTCATAACTGAAAGCTTAGTTGAGGAAAGCGGATTTGAAAGAGAAACAGGAAATGATGATGAAAGCTCAGGTGACGTGGGAGGAGACTGACACACAGGGCATAATAATCTATTGACTGATTGTGCTAAATGCACATTATAGTAGCTGATGCATGTGTTCTGTTCACCTTTGGAAATTAATTTCAATCGAATCAAATTTAAGAAGCTGAGAGCAATATTCTTAAGCTCTTACAGTGACATTTTACACATTCAACTGAGGACAAATATCAAATCCTGCAGAGTTAGTATGTCAGGTGCATGACCTTTGATCAAAACTGAGAGATGAATCCTTGTGCAGAAAATACAAGTACAAGTTATTAAGGATGGGGAGGACAGTGTGAGGCAGTAAAAGACCAAATCCTCTCAGCGAGGAGATCTATTGCTTTCCCTGCTGTCTACTTCCATTTTAGAGTTATCGAGTCATACATCATGGAAACAGGCTATTTGGCTCACCACATCCATACTGACCAGTGGGCACCCACTCATATTAATCCCAATTTACAGTATTTGGCCCATAGCCTCGTATGCCTAAGTGATTTAAGTGCCTGTCTAAACACTTCTTAAATGCTGTAGGTGACTCCGTTTCCATCACTCTCTCTAGTAGTGCATTCTACGTATTCACCACTCTCTGGGTTAAAATGCACCCCTCAGATCTTCCTCTTTACCACTCCATCCTCCTCTTTACCACTCATCCTTCCCTTTTCTCAACCCCTTTCCCAATTATTCCCAGTTACAACCCTGCAGAGGGTAATTAAGAGTAATTTTTCAAGATTTCATCATATGATTATGAATTTTTTGCAATCTTATTGCATCTCAGTTGCTACTGTTCTAGCTTCAAAGAGAGTAAAAGTGCCCATCAGAGATTTGTATTTGCATTCCTATCAACAACTGAGTAAAGTATCAAATGTCCATACAGATGAGATCACTGCTGAAGAAGTTAAACATATCTTCCATAAATAAATCTTTAATTTGTTGAGTTCCCTCCTCCACTGCTCCCTTACAACATGATTTATCACAGACATGGTCCTGAAATTGATTGAAGTTCCCCTTAAGATCAGTGGCACATTTCTCATAGTTTAATAGACATTAACTGCCATGGAATAAAAAATCTATCAGTATTAAGGGTGTATAAGTTCCCCAGAGTCAACTGTGTCATTCATTTGAACTTGAGAAAAACACATTTTGCTTTGAAATCAGAGAAGATGGCAGGATTTGTATTAATCATTTCTCCTTCTCCATGTTTATTAGACTAAATAGATAATATTGAAGGAGAGATTCAATTGTACAGGTGGTAAGTCACTCTAATTGTTGGGCACTGGATTGGGGGAGTTGATGGGCATGTGAGAGAGAATAAATTAAAGAGAAATAAGTGGGGAAATGGAGTCAATGGGATTCCTGAAAGCAGGCAGAGACTCAATAGGCTGAATAGCCTCCTAAATCATGTGAAAATATGGATATGAAATAAATCTATTGCACTACATGGCAGATCATGCCACTGTGTGTTGCAAGATCCAGAGCAAGGGCTTCAATAACGTATTGATATCATGTCATGGGTTCTAAATGGGCGCCCTAGTTGAGCGAAGCAGATGATTGGCCAATTCTTATCCTGAACCTGTCAATGTCTCAGGTCATCTGGGAAGTTAAATTAAGGGAGCTGGGACTTTGGAAAGTGCTCAAATTGTCCAGCAGTATTTTACGTTTATTTGCGGACCAGAGTGTACCTGGTTCTTTCTAACACATCTAGCACTGTCACAGAGCAATCGAGTCATAGAGTAATACGGCACAGATACAGGCCCTTCGGCCCAACTCGTCCATGCTGACCTAGATGCTCATCTAAGTTGGTCCCATATGCCCTTGTCTTTTGGTGAACGATTTCCCTCTAAGAACAACTGGTTCCCATCCATTGAAAGCAATTTTAGAGTAAATATTGAATCATTTATACTTTGTTTTTGGGCACAACATAGGCAATGTCATTTGGAAAATGGGATGTGAATCAGTACCTATTATAGGATTAATATGAATTCTGGTGGGAATTAAGATAGGTGATGGAATTACATCCAATAAAACAGATTGGAACTTAATTTTGCTACTTAAATGAAATTCTAACATAAATGTGATTTTATGTTTCATGTGTCCATTACTTTCAAAAATGGTCAATTTTTCAGATATTTTCTAAATTAGCGTATCAATTAATTATCACTTTAAATCACAATTTTTAAAGAAAAGTTACCACTCATGCCGGAAAATCTGAAACAGAAATACTAAGCAGATCTAAGTATTTACTTTCTCCCTTGTACAATTTCTTCAGACATACACTTGTTTATAACTCTTTCTTAGCATGAATTATCACCCTTTTAATATTTAATTTCACCTTCTGTGCCCACTCTCACAGACCTTAGCCATTTGGCCTATCCTGCCACCTCTATTTCTGCATCTCAAAACTTTTCCCAGTTATAAAAGTTACTCGTTTGTAATGTTAATTCTGCTTCTCTCTCCACAGATGCTGTCTGACCTGCTGAGTGTTTCCAGCATTTTCTGTTTCTTTCTTTAAGTGAACCTGACACCCTTACGATCTGAAGCAAAAGCAGGAAATGCTGGAAACACTCAGCAGGTCAAGCAGCATCTGTGGAGAGAGAAGCAGAATTAACATTACAAATGAGTAACTTTTAAGGTCAAAGACAAAAGGCTTTGTTTCAGGTTTCTAGCATCTGCAGTTTTTTTTCTGAATTTCACTTAACCTGATAATCTGGATTGTTTTGTATTCCAATTTAATGGGAGTATGGTTTGGGATCTGTAACCCTGAACCCTTACTGCTTAAGTTCAGGAATACCCAAGAAATTGAAATTAAGGGAGCACAGACAACTCAGAGGCTTATATAGTTGACAGAGATTACAAAGATAGAGGGGAGAATACAAAGACGTTTGAAAACAAGGATGAAAATATTCGAACTAAGGCTTTGCACGGCCCTTTCATTAAGGTAGATACAGTATTTGATTGTAATTGAATCACATTGTCTATGTGCCAATGAAAATCATTAATACAACCAGTATATTTACTGCTAACCAATAGTGGCACACTATAAGTAGAATCTGAAGTTACAAGGTAGTGCTGTATCACAACCACAGATACCTACTTATTAAAACTGATATCCTATTCAGACAAATATTGAGAAAACGTCAACAAGGATAAGTAAGATTAAAGATTATGACTGGTTAACAGCCTTGGACTATAAGGCTATGAATGGGTTGAATTTGTGAAATGCATCTTTTGCGTAGAGTGCTATGGGGACAGCCTGCAAGTGTTGCCATGCTTCCGGCGCCAACATAGCATGCCCACAACTTCCTAACCCATACGTCTTTGGAACATGGGAGGAAACTGGAGCATCCGGAGGAAATCTACACAGTCATGGGGAGAACGTAAAAACTCCTTACAGACAGTGGCCAGAATTGAACCCGGGTCATTGGCGCTGTAGTGGCATTACGCTAACTGTTACACTACCATACCCGTCCTTAGGAATAGTAAAGGGAAAAAAATAATTTGTGGGAGTTGTCTATAGACCATCAAATAATAACATTACAGTGGCATGGGCAATAAACCAAGAAATAGATGCAGCAGAGGATTCTGAGAGTCTACAGAGAGATATACATAGGTTAAGTGAGTGGGCAAGGGTCTGGCAGATGGAGTACAGTGAGGTTTAAGGAAGGTTTTCCAGAACTATGTATCTCTAGAGTTGAAGGCATGATCTTCAATTGTGGAGCAAAACAGAGCAATGCTGCATAGAATACCAGAAGTGGACATATGCAGAGATTGAAGCTAGGGCTGGAGGGAGAAAGGGAAGAGTGATAGACTAGATACATTTGAAAACAAGGGTGGGGGTTTTAGAACTGCATGAGTGGGAGACGGATCAATGATGGACGATGGGTGAATGTGTTGTTCACTTCACGGTCTCCCAGTTGTGAAAGTCACATGGTCACTCGCTTTTATGGTGGAGTTGGATCTGTATGGCTTTTAACCATGCACAAGAACGTTAAAGAGAAACGGACTTTGGGAAAATATTTCCCTAAAAATTGAATTCTTCTGTTATTCCTGGCAAAGTGATCCAGATATCTAGCAACATTCCATATCTGAAGAGAATTCTGCAATAGCTGTAGCATCAAGAGAACACATTTCCTTACAAAGGAATGGAGCAATAAAGATATTTTTTGTGGAGCTATGTTCATAGTTACCAAAGTTCAATCTGTTTTAAACATTTCAAAGCAATTCAGATTCATTGAAGACTCAGCTGAACACCTGATCCAATAGCCTCCAAGTGAGCAGAAATACTCTGTTACTACAACGGTTCTAGAATGGGATTTAACCCACTAACATCCCGACTCAAACACAAGAATAAAATAAAACACTGCAAAAAGAACTGATGGAAGTAGCCCAAAGAACTGGAGCAGCTGATCTCATTTGATAAGAAGAACATTTCCAAGGTATTGTCAACCAACCCAACATTAATATTTTAACATTTCACCCAATCCAAAGGAGATGGTTGTATCCACATTAAGGTAATATATTATATTACTTAAAAAAAATACCAGGATAGACAAAAAAGAGCAAAATAAATTGAGGCCAGCAGAGCTAAAGCTATTAACCCAGAGCTGCCTGCGGTCTGGAAAGGGATTATGTCCATTACTCATTCCATCTCTAAACCTGAACCAATTCTTCATCCAGGACCATTATCAACTTCCAGTCAGGAACCTAGACTCCTTCTGGCACAATTGTAACACCCACTCTATCAGAGAAGGATATCAGTGGGACACTTTACAGCAGAACAATTTGAGATGCTGGTGATAAGCAGTGTGTTGTGAATATAGCAGAAATGTAGCTTGTGTTCAATTGGATGGATGTTTGGTGTAGGGTTAGAACTCCCTTCTGAAATCAATTCCATTGATTTCAATAAAACTAAATTTCAGAAGCAGAGTTCTTCAGGGATATGGCACTACATCACAGATATAGTGTGTACAGCAGAGGATAAATCTCATCATCTTCTGGTGCTGCACACATTTCTAACATCTCAACCATGTCATAGTTTCTAACTAACGTAATTGTCTCCAGTTCCAGCAACTGATTTTCAATTAATGTAATAATTACTATAACCATAACATAACCACATACCATCAGTCAGGGCATTGAAGATAGAAGTTGGGACTTTATGTTGCATTTGTACAAGACATTAGTGAGGCAGCACCTGGTGTATTGTGTACAGTTTTGGTTACTCTGTTATAGAAAAGACATCATTAACCTGGAAAGAATGCAAAGAAGATCTACGAGAATGTTGCCAGGACTTGAGGGCCTGAGTTATAGGGAGAGGTTGGCCAGGCTAGAACTTTATTCCTTAGAGTGTAGGAGACTGAGGGGTCACCTTATAGAGGTGTATAAAATCATGATAGAATGAATGCACAGTATCTTTTTCCCAGAGAAAGGAAATCAAAAACTAGCGGGCATAGGTTTAAGGTGAGAGGGTAAAATTTTAAAAAGGGACCTGAGGGATTACTTACAGGTAAGACATCATTAAGCTGCAAAGAGTTCAAAGAAGATTTTAGAGAATGGCCTGAGTTACGGGGTGTTGGCCAGGCTAGGGCTTCACGCAGAGTGTGGTGCATATATGGAACAAGGCTGCTGGAGGAAGTGGTTCAGGCAGGTACAATAACAACATTTCAAAGACAATCGGACAGGTACATGGATAAGAAAGGTTCAGAGGGATATTGGCCAAATGTGGCAAATGGGCTCAGCTTAAATGACCATCTTGAATGAGTTGGGCTGAAGGACCTGTTTCCATGCTGTCTTACTCTATGACTATGCCATGACCATGCCATAGTTTCCAGCTAATATAACTCCAGATCCAGCAACTGAGGTCAAGAATTCATCTTTATCATACAAAAGGTCTGTTCAAGAGTCTCATAACAGCTGGATAGAAGCTGTCCTTGAGTCTGATGGTCCGTTTTTTCAAGCTTTCGTATCTTCTGCCCGATGGAAGGGGCGAGAAGAGAGAATGACTGGGGTGGGATGGGTCTTTGATTATGTTAACTGCTTTCCTGAGGCAGTGGGAAGTGTAGACAGAGTCCATGAAGGGGAGGCTGGTTTGCCTGATGGACTAGGCTGTGTTCACAACTCTCTCTAAGTTCTTGCAGTCTTGGGCAGAACAGTTGCCATACCAAGCTATGATACATCCAGATAGGATGTTAGGATGATAATGAAGTCACATTTTATTTTAAGTCAACCTTTAATTAACTTCATGAATTTTAATTCTGCAGTGACCATGGTGGGGTTCGAACTTAAATCTATGGTCCAGAATTCTAATTGCCAGTTCAGTAATTTACCCACAACTCCACCCTATCACAGGAGTGGCTTCTCCACACCATCTTGCCTGAAGCCTACTCTCTGTTGATGCCTCATTGGAAGGCTCCCAGGTGTGGGGTCAAGTTAGTACAAACCTCAGCACCAGACCCTCCAGTAGATGGTGAGATTGGGCTGTGGGTCAAATCCAGTTCGATTCATTCTGAGTTGCAGGTTTATCAATAGTGATCAAGGACAATTGCAAACTTGTAATAAAATCAGGAGGGGGATATTTTACAGCCGAAACCTGAATGAAAATGAACCTTGTTTGTTCCAGGGCAAATGTGTCACTGAAAATTAAAACATGTATCTTGAAGGGGATTTGTTGCATGGACCAGGGGCTGTGACCTTGCTTTAACCTATGAGCTCCTCCAGAGGTGGATGATGGACCTGCAAGAGCAAAGCAGGAGAAGTCATTATTTTGCTCATGTGAATTAGGAGGTAGTTTGAACACAAAGTGCACCCTCTAGACTCTGAGTTGCCTTCAGAATCCAGTTTCAATCAAGAGACCTTTTGATTTAGAAGTTAAAGCGGAGCTTTTGCTATGGTAATGTTCCCTGCACGATGTTTTCAATATTCTATCATTTACAGTTAAACTGGCTTTCTGAATGATTCATGCTGTCAGCTCGTTTAGCTTGGCCCTGCGACATTTAAATCACAGCGTAATTTATTTGACCTCCAATTTGAAAGATTTAACATTTTCATGCAGTTTACTGAAGAATGGCTTTGACACAGGAGAATGCAAGTTTATTTGAGCTGAACTGTGGTTTGAATTGCTGTATATATAAATTATAGCTTTTGTTAAAGCAGTTCTGCCAAAGCACCTTTACAGTAAAGGATGGATTCTTTAAAATTCCAATCAGTTCTCTAATTACAAGCTTCATCATTCTTGTTCATAAAGGAAGAAGGCAGAGTCATCCTAATAAATTTGTAGAAAATTACAGCTGCCTTCATTATACATCCTGCTTTACTTACAGATAATACATTCACTTATTACAAACACTACAGCCATGCCTTTCCATTTGTAATGAGCTCTGGCTAACATGATGCCCCTTGTACTTGAGTGCAAATGCAGTACTTTGCATGGCAAAGCATCTTATCAATCAATGACACTGTTTTAGTGGGCTGCTTTATTTTTGCATGAGTATGCATGCCTGCGAATTTAACATGCGAGTGCTGTTGCATTTCAAGTTGCATGTCAAATGATGTTGCAGCATTTGTAAATTTTAACAATTAATTTGCCGTCCAAACTACCCAGGTATCTTGCATTAGTTGTGTGACAAAACAAAGGCCTAAGTTTAAAAATAAGTTGATATTTATTGGGGCATAAAAGTAAGAGGGTCTTGCAATTCTGCAGAATCAGCATCAGGTTTATTATCCTTGACTTATGTGTTGTGAAATTTGTTGTTTTGCGGCAGCAGTACAGTGCAAAGACATAAAATTACTCTAAATTGCAACATAAATAGTGCAAAATAAAAGGAATAACGAGGTGGTGTTCATGGGTTCATGGACTGCTCAAAAATCTGATGGCGGAGGGGAAGAAGCTGTTCCTAAACCACTGAGTGTGGGTCTTCAGGCTCCTGTACCTCCTCCCCGATGGTAGTAATGAGAAGAGGGTATGTCCCGGATGGTGAGGGTCCTTAGTGATGGATGCCACTTTCTCGATTCACTGCCTCCTGAAGGTGTCCTAGATGGTGGGGAGGGTTGTGCCCGTGATGGAGCTGGCTGAGTCTACAACCCCCTGCATCCTCTTGCGATCCTGTGCATTGGAGCCTCCATACCAGGCTGTGATACAACCAGTCAGAATGCTCTCCACCATACATCAAGAGACATTTATGGTGGGTTTGGTGATAACATGCCTGGGAAAGTTGTGCTTATAAACTTAACTTGGAGTAGGTTCAACAAACTGATTCCAGTGATGAGAGATTGCCATCTGAAGAGGAATTATGATTAGCCTCTACACACTGGAGTTTAGAAGAATAAGATGGTTTAATTGAAACCTATGGGATTCTGAGAGGGCTTGAAGAGTAGTTGCCAAGAAGATGATTCCTCTAGCTGGAGGGTTTAGAATGAGGGAGGGGAGGCAGAGTGATGATTAAAAGGTTGACCATTCAGAACTGAGATGAGTTTTTGTCCTTTTGTCAAGATTTTTTCACTCAGACGGTTCTAAATCTTTGGAATTCACTGACCCAAAGGACTGCTGATTCTCAGCTGCTCAAGGCCAAGTCAGTCCTCCAATGAGATCAAGGAATGTTTAAGTGGAACAAGAATGTGGACTTGAGATGAAGGGTCAGCCATCATCTTGCTGGGCACTGGAGCATGGTTAAGAGACCGAGTGGTCCACAGGTTTCGTATCCTATGAAATAAAATTTATTTATTTGTGTTGAAACCATTTTATTAAAAACAGCTTAGTGGTCATTGTGATCCAAAATAAAGACAGAAAACATTGGAAATACAGAGCAGGTCAGGTAGCAGCTATGGAAAGGGAAACAAAGTTAATGTTTTAGGTCGAAAACCCTGTATCTTTAGACCATAAGACCAGAAGACATAGGAGCAGAATTAGGCCGTTCGGCCCATCAAGTCTGCTCTGCCATCCGATCATGGCTGACTTACTTTTCCCCTCTCAACCCCATTCTCCTGCCTTCTCCCCGTAACCTTTGACACCTTTACTAATCAAGAACCTATCAGTCTCTGCCTTAAATACACCCAATGACTTGGCCTGAACAGACGCCTGTGGCAATGAATTCCACAGATTCACCACCATCTGGCTGAAGAGATTTCTCCTCATCTCTGTTCTAAAGGGACATCCTTCTATTCTGAGGCTGTGCCCTCGGATCCTCTACTCTCCCACTGATGGAAACATCCTCTCCACGTCCACTCTATCCAGTCCTTTCAGTATTCGGTAGGTTTCAATGAGATTCCACCCTCCCTCTATCCTTCTAAGCTCCAGCGAGTACAGGCCTAGAACCATCAAACACTCCTCCTTAAAGAGTGGAGTGACATTTGCGATTTTCCAGTCTTCCGGAACCATTCCTGAATCTAGTGATTCTTGAAATATCACTACTACTGCCTCCACAATCTCTTCAGCAACCTCTTTTAGAACTCCGGGGTGTAGTGCTTCTTTAACTTGAAATGTTAACTTCCTCTATTCTTTCCACCAATGCTGCCTGATGTGCCAGCCTTCACGGTTTTTATTTCAGATTTTCAGTTTTAACAGTTCGTTTTCATTGTGTAACACAATACGTGACTGAGAGTACAAAGTTGTCCTCTTGATCGTAGAGTTTGAATTGTTGATACTTTTTAATCACAGAACCATGAGGGCCATTCCGCCTGTTATGTACTTGTCAACTCCTAGAGGATCAGCTCCATCACTGCCATTCCCCTTCTCCCCAACTCCTCTGAAAATTATTCTCTTACAATTGCCATTCCAATTCCAGTTTGAAGGCACTGCTTCATTTTGTTTCCAACAGTCCTGCAGAGAGTGAATTCCAGATCATATCAGCTCTCTGTATAAAAAAAAAACTTTCCTCACATCCTCTCTTATATCTTCCACTCAAAATTTGAAATCCATGACCCCTGGCCCTGGATAATCTAATGGAAGCAGTGCTCCTCTGTCTAACGTTTCTAAACTACTCGTGATATCACATATCTCAATCGAATCTCCTCAATGTTTTGTGCTCCAAGGAGTAATCTCCAATGAAACATCCATAAACTGGATTTGATTATAAGAGTGAGCATAAAACCTAGATCTGTTTGTTTAGCATGTGAAAAAAATCTTTTTCCACGAGTTTCTGTGTCTGTGTGTCTATGTCTGTGTTTGTGTGCGTGTGTGTGTGTGTGTGTGTGTGTGTGCGTGTGTGTATGTCTGTGTATGTATGTGTGTGTGTGTGTGTGTGTGTGTGTCTGCGCGTGCATGTGTGTGTGTGCATGTGTGTGTCTCTGTGTGTATGCATGTGTGTGCGTGTGTGTGTATCTGGGTCTGCTCATGTGTGTGTGCATATGTGTGTGTGTGTGTGTGTGTGTGTGTGTGTGTGTGTGGACTAGAAATTTAATATCTGTATGATAATTAACTGACATTCATTAATTGTGTGCAATTCTGGTCACCCCATTACAGGAAGGATGTGAGGGCTTTGGAGAGGGTGCAGAAGAGGTTCACCAGGATGCTGCCTGGATTAGAGGGCATGAGCTATAAGGAGAGGTTGGGCAAACTTGGGTTGTTTTCTCTGGAGCGTCGGAGGCTGAGGGGAGACCTGATGGGAGTTTATAAAATTTAGACAGGCATAGTTAGGGTAGACAGTCAGAATCTTTTTCCCAAGGTAGAAATATCAAGTACTAGAGGACATGCGTATAAGGGGAGAGGGGGAATGTTTAAAGGAATTAAGCGGGGCAAGTTTTTTTGCAGAGGTTGGTGGGTGCCTGGAATGAGTTGCCAAGATAGTGGTGGAAGCAGATACAATAGAAGTGTTTAAGAGGCCGTTAGATGGACACATGAATATGGAGAATGGAGGGATATGGATCATGTGCAGGCAGAAGAGATTCAGTTTAATTCGGCATCGTGTTTGGCACAGACATTGGGGGCCAGTGGGCCTGTTCCTGTGCAGTACTGTTCTATGCTCTATGTTCTATGAGCATTGATAGGTTCTGCATTTCCAGCTGGAGTTTAGCACACAATTCTTGACCAATATATTAGGGCTCAATCGTCCCGTTAATGCCTGAAAAAACAGGTACTGTGGTCATACATATTTAATAACTAAAATCAGCACATCAACCTTGTGAAAAATAAAGCGTAAATTGAAGCATTAAAAACGTGCTGTAATAACAAATCACACCTTCTTGATACATGTTAAATTATATATAAAACACTATTTTCTATATAATGTACCATACTTCATAGCTGAGATGGATAGATTTTGGGAATTTCAGGGGAGGTGGGGATTGGACAGGAATGTGAAGTACAGGACCAGCTACAATATTATGAATGTCACAACAGGATTAAGAGGTCATATATTTTATGCTCGACCCAAGAGAGCTGTGGAGGCTCAGTTGCTGAATGTACTTAGAAAGAGATTGATAGTCTCTTTGGACTGTAATGGAAGGATATTGGATTAGTGCAGGGAAGTAGTGTTGTGGTGAAAGAATGATGGAGCAACAAGAGGCTGAGTAACCTAGTCCTGCTCCTGTTTCCGATGTTCTTATATTGGAAAATGGATCAATAAAATTCTAGCTATATAATCGGGATGCCCTAATATCAAATGCCATTATCTAATCATTCTGTAAAGTAGACTGATATTGGTATTGTTTTATTATTGTCACTTATACAGAGGTACAGTGCAAAACTTGTCTTGCATACCGATCGTACAGATCAATTCATTACATAGTGCATTGAGGTAGCACAGGGTAGAAACAATAACAGAATACAAAGTAAAGTGTCACAGCTACAAGGAAGTGCATTACAGGTAGACAATAAGGTGCAAGGTCATAACAAGATAGACTGTGAGGTCAGAGTCCATCTCATCGTATAAGGAAACCATTCAATAGTCTTATCACCGTGGGATAGAAGCTGTCCTTGAGCCTGGAGGTGTGTGTCCTCAGGCTCCTATATCTTCTGCCTGATGGGAGAGGAGAGAAGAGAGAATGACCTGGGTGGATGAGTTCTTTGATTATGCTGGCTGCTTCACCAAGGCAGTAAGAGGTAAAGACAGAGTTCATGGAGGGGTGGCTGGTTTCCGTGATGCGCTGGGCTGTGTCCACAACTCTCTGCAGTTTCTTGCAGTCTCCGGCAGAGCAGTTGCCATACCAAGCCGTGATGCATCTAGATAGGATGTTTTCTATAGTGCATCGATAAAAGTTGGTGAGTGTCAAAGGGCACATGCCAAATATCTTTAGCCTCCTGAGGAAGTAGAGGCACTGGTGAGCTTCTTTGGCCCTGGTGTCTATGTGGTTGGACGAGGACAGTCCATTGGTGATGTTCACTCCAAGGAACTTGAAGCTCTCAACCCTCTGGACCTCAGCACTGTTGATGTAGACAGGTGTATGTACACTGCCCCCTTTCCTGAAGTCAATGACCAGCTCTTTTGTTTTGCTGACATTGAAGGAAAGGTTATTGTCATGACACCATGTCATGAAGCTCTCTATCTCCTTCTTGTGGTCCAACTCATCGTTATTTGAGATACGGCCTACTATGGTGGTATCATCTGCAAACTTATTGATGGAGTTAGAGCAGAATCTGGTCACGCAGACATGAGTATATGGGGAGTAGAGTAGAGGGCTGCGGATGCAGCCTTGTAGGGCACCAGTGTTGAGAATAATTGTGGTGGAGGTGTTGCTGCCTATCCTCAATGATTGCCGTCTGTTGGTCAGGAACTCAAGGATCCAGTTGCAGAGGGAGGTGTTGAGTCCCAGGTCTCGGAGTTCTGATACTCACTTTAATGAAATGAAGCCTAATATCATTTAAGATCTACTCTTAATTTGCAACAATTTAGTGAACATTTAGAGTACACATTATAGTGAACCTCACCTTGCTTCAAATTAGTACGATCAGCCTTGCATTATAACCCAAGGATAAATCTAACATGCATTGGCCTATTAGTGGCCAGCAAACTTTTTTTTAGGCTAGTCATTACTATCATCCTGATTGGTTTCTCATTTAAGATAAGAATTTGGCTTTATCCCTGGATCTTACCAAATCCATTCCAGAGCATGTGTTCTCCTGATCATTTTCCCTCATGCAAAGGAAGGCAGGAACTTTGAATAGTTCCTTAGTTTCACTGACTGGCTGATCAAGGTGGCAATTAAGTCAACTGGTTCACTTCAGCAACTGCTTTCCCCCTTCCCCCTTCCAATACCCTCTCCTATCCTTGGAACATTCCTGGGAATAAAACTGCAGATGCTGGAATATGCCTCAAGATAGCAAAATCTATCATTAAAGATCCCCACTATCCAGGCCATGCCATCTTCTCACAGCTACCGTCAGGCAGGAGGTACAGAAGCCTGAAGGCCTACAACACCAGGTTCAAGAACAGCTACTTCCCTTCAACCATTCGGTTCTTGAACCGACCTGCACAACCCTAATCACTACCTCAGTATAGCAACACTATGATCACTTTGCACTACAATGGACCTTGTATTTTTTTGTTCTCATTGTGTCCTCTCTTGTAAAAATTGTATGTAATTTACGTTTCTCTTGTGAATGCTGCTTATCTGATGCTATGTGCCTGTGATGCTGCTGCAAGTAAGTTTTTCATTGCACCTGTGCACACATGGACTTGTGCATGTGACAATAAACTTGACTTTGACTTTGAAGCAAAAATAGAAGTGCTGAACTCAGCCAGTCAAGCAGCATCTACAGAAAGAGAAATCAGTTAGCGTTTTGGGTCACGGACTCTTCCACAGTTATGCCCTTGACCTGAAACATTAACTGGATTCTCCTTCCACAGGGGCTGCTTGACTGGTTGAATTCTGCCGGCATTTTTGCTTTTATTTTATAAATGCCAGGCAAGTGTAGAGAGTAACTCACCTCATCAAGCTTCACCCTCATTTGACCACCTGCAGGTTTCCCTCAAGCTGCTCATCATCCTGATTTGGAAGTGTATCACTCGTCCTTTGTCATCACTGGACTTAAATCCTGGACCGACCCATCCGACATCATTCTGGGAGAACCTTCCCCTGGGCTGCAGCAATTCAAGAAGGTAACTCACCACAACTTTCTCCACTGCGATCGGAGGTGGGGAGGACAGGGGGGCAATACATACTGGGAAAATGAATTAATGAAAGTAAATCCCCCTCAAGAAGCTTTTGAATTGATTCTGGACCTGATAGGTCAGATTCCCTTCACTAGACCAGACTTCTCATTCAGATCCCTTAGGGAACTGTGAATATCTTCATTGGTAAGCAAGGTTACTGAGGATAGGAGTTGAGATTATAATCAAAGTCAAAGTCAAAGTCAAAGTCAAGTTTATTGTCACATGCACAAGTCCATGTATGCACAGGTGCAATGAAAAACTTACTTTCAGCAACATCAGAGGCACATAGCATCATATAAGCAGAATTCACAAGAAAAACATAACTTAGACATAAATTATACACAATTTTTACAAGAACACAATTAGAACAAAAGAAAAGTCCATTTTAGTGCAAAGTGATCAAAGTGGTCATAGTGTAGCTCTACTGTAGTGATTAGGGTTGTGCAGGTTGGTTCAAGAATCGAATAGTTGAAGGGAAGTAGCTTTTCTTGAACCTGGTGGTGTGGGACTTCAGGCTTCTGTACCTCCCGCTGGTAGCTGCAAGAAGATGGCATGGCCTGGATGGTGGGGATCTTTGATGGGTGATGACTTCTTGAGGCAGTGCTTCATGTAGATACTACCGATGGTGGGGAGGGATGTGCCCATGATATATTGGGCTGAGTCCACTACTCGCTGCGGCTTTCTGCACATTCAAATTGAGATTCAGGTATGCTCCCATCCAGAGAGTGGTCAGTCCCTCTGACTTTCTCCAATGCAGCACATCTCCTCTGCACCTATTCTGTTTTCAGGACAACTATAAGAAAAGTTGAGAACCCAAACAGTGGAAGGACCCCATTATTGTCAGCCCTTGAGTAACTGCAAAGTCTCCTTAATCAAATGCATGGAGCTAATGGAGCGGAGTGAATGCAGAGGCCATCTACTGCAGCTTGAGCTAATACTTCTACTCGTTCTCTGACAATTTACACACTTTCTAAAAATCTTTCTAAAACTGCTTAGGCTGCATCTGGAGGATTGCATTCAGTCCTGGTCACTCCATTATAGGAAGGAAGAGGAGGCTTTCGAGAGGGTGCAGAAGAGGGTTACCAGGATGCTGCCTGGATTAGAGGGTATGTGCTATAATGAGAGGTTGGACAAACTTAGCTTGTTTTCTCAGGAGCAGCGGAGGCTGAGGGGAGACCCGATAGAAGTTAATAAAATTATGAGAGGCATAGATAGAGTATCTATTTCCTCTGGTTAAATGTCTAATACTTTGAGGGCATGTATTTAAGGTGAAAGGGGGAAAATTCAAAGAAAATGTTTTTAACACAGAAAGTAATGGGTGCCTGGAATGCACTGCCAGGGGCGGTGGTGGAGGCAGATACAATAGAGGCGTTTAAGAGGCTCTTAGATAGGCCCACGAATGTACAGAGAGTGGAGGGATATGGACCATGTGCAGGCAGAAGGGATCATTAACTTACTTAGTTTGGCACAACATCGTGGGCTGAAGGGCCTGTTCCTGTTCTGTACTGTTCTCTGTTCTATGTTCTCCATCATTTAAATGTGTCATGTGTCA
Source organism: Pristis pectinata (assembly GCF_009764475.1). Lineage (NCBI taxonomy): Eukaryota > Metazoa > Chordata > Chondrichthyes > Rhinopristiformes > Pristidae > Pristis > Pristis pectinata. Next base: position 80,540,889 of record NC_067415.1, read on the forward strand.
ATGTTTAGAGTTTTGCATGTAATATTTGAGGAATTAGCGGCTCAGGATTCAAATTTACGTCAGTCTTCAATTGCTTTGAGTTGCTCCAGTTACTGCTACCAGTTGCAAACACAACGAACAGCACAACAAACAGTAGCTTACAAAAGCAATTCATTTGTGCACTTCACCGGTACCTCTATTGTTTATACCTTCCAGCTATTAATGATCATTTCTGCTCATGAGAACATGAACACATAGCAATATAACTTTAATGTGTTGATCCCAACAATGTGTTGAAAGAAACACAGAATCTCACAGGATGATATATAATTTAATCCAGTTATTTATAACTGTCCTGAAGGAGATTACAGAAGTATTAGAAAGCTAAAAATTAATATCATTAGTAATTTATGAGAAACATCTTTAATGAGAGAATGTGAAACTCATTACCACATGAAGAGTAGAGGCAAAAAGCAGAGATGAATTCAGGGCAAAGCTGGTTTTTATATGATAGCATGTTTTACTTAAGTTAACTAATGAAAAGAATCAAAGATCAGGGAGATTTTGACATAACTGTTTAAGCAGCAGTTAAGTCACAGCTTAAGTACTCTGTACCACATTACAGGAAGGGTGTCTCAGCACTTGAGAGAGAGTGGAGGATATATATTTAATCACATTGCCAGATCTGGAGAATTATCATTATGAGGAGAAACTGACTAGCTTGGAGTTTGTTTCCTTTAGAACAGTGGAAACTAAATTTTTATTCAGGGCTATAAAACAAGAGAAACAAAGGACTGCAGATGCTGGAATCTAGATGAAAAACACCATGATGCTGGAGGAACTCAGCAGGCCAGGCAGCATCCGTGGAGAAAAGCCAGCGGTCAACATTTCGGGTCAGGACCCTTCTTCAGGACTGAAGATAGGAAAAGGGGAAGCCCAATATATAGGAGGGAAAAGCAGAGAAGTGATAGGTGGACAAAAGAGGGAAGGCGGGGTGGGCACAGGGTGGTGATAGGGGGATGCAGGTGAGAGATAGTGACAGGCAGGTGCGAGGGAGAAGTGGAGAACAGATCCACTGGGGGTAGATACATAAAACAAGAGCTTTGGGCAGGGTCATTTCCTTAGGTCACTAGGTAGAAGGCATGGATTTCAGTTAATTGGCAAAGGATTGGACAGGAGATGGTGAAGGATTTTTCAGCCAAAGAGAAGTGGGTCTCGAACCCTCTGCTGAAATGGCAGTGGAATCAGAAACCTTCATCAGATTTGAAACGTATTTGAGTGAGCACTTGAACAGCCATAAACATACAAATCTACATATGAGCACCAGGAACTGGGTGGCACGGTGGTGCAGCAGTTAGTCCTGCTGCCACCTCACATCTCCAGCGATCCAGGTTCAATCCTGGCCTCGGGTGCTGTTTGTGTGTGGAGGTTGCACGTTCTCCCTATGACCGCAAAGGTTTCCTCTGGGTGTTCCGGTTTCCTCCCATATCCGAAAGACGTGTGGATTGGTAGGTTAATTGGCAGTTGTAAATCATCCATTAGCATAGGTATGTGGCCAAATGAATCCAAGAAAAGTTGATGGGCGTGTGGGAGACAATATGTTGCATGGGTGCAGAGAAATAAGGAGACGGGGAATGTGGCTAGTGAGATTGCTTCTCTGGGAGCCCAAGTGTGTCGGAGAGTGGTAGAGTCTGGGAGGAGTTGCTGAGAATGTAGGGAGAATAAAAGATGGATCTAGTGTAGGATCGGTGGTTGTTAGTTGACACAGACTCTGTGGGCCATTTTCTCTGCTGTATCTATGACTCTATGGCTCTACAAAGAAAGGAATAGGAGGTAATGTTCATAGGTATTAAAGAAAAGAATAATATATTGTCCTGTGAGAGTCTGTGTTCCTTTCAATGTACGATGGCTAGGAACAACACCTTAAAGTTATATTGCTAAATGATCATGTTCTCATAAGCAGAAATACTGACAAGAATGTGTTGACTCCATGGGCTATTTCCCTGATGTAAATTTTATATAATTCTATCAATTTTGTGTCATTTCCCTCTCTTTTTCTTCAAGAAAATGCTCTAGTGTGGTTGATTCTTACTTTGTGATGTTTTGAAAGTTTCTTGTCAAATTCTGTGAATACCAATCTAAGCTTTTGTGATATATTCACTTTTGATTGCATTACAAGGACACTGGATACTCCATGACTTCATTGTGAATAATTCTTGAAAATATCTTAATAAAGTAAAACAATCAGCTATTTTTATAGAGTAATCATTTTTCACTTTCAGGGTGTTATGTAACTATTGAGCAGAGCATTGGTATGAACAATCTGTGGGCTGAGCAAACTGGTATTTCGCTCCTTTCACTGATGTCTCTGTTCTTTGATAAAAGAATTGAACAAAGTACAGTCCGGAGAAGCAGCTTAACCAAGATATGACAGACTAGCCCATGAAACTTAGTTGACAGCCCATCAAACTACGCATCAGTGGATAGCTTCTTAGAACTTAAAAGCTCAGCCGCAGAAAACTATCCCACCTTCGAATCATCCATATTTAAATGGAAAAGGAATCTTTTTTTCTTTTAATCATGAGAAAAAACATATAAACATGCATTATTTAATATTCTGCAACGTGATGATATAAATGTTTTATTTATTTTTCAGCCTGATGCTTGAATCTCTTGAATATCTTTGCACAATTTTTTAAAAAAATCTTAACAAAGTCATCTTATTGCATTTTGATTTATTTGTTCACTTGTTATGGATATGGTGAACAATGCCAGCATTTACTGGCCATCCATAATCGCTCATGATCTGAGGAGGCTGTTCAAATATTGTTGAGTCCCAGACCAGGAATCCTTCCCTGTGAGACATTGGTTAACCAAATGAATTTTCTAACAAGAAGCCAATAGTTTTGTGCTCACTGTCTGTGATATTGGCCTTTTATTAACGTTAAGAAACACACAATCTGCTGGAAGAACTCAGTGGGTCGAGCAGCATCTATAGGGGGAAAGGAATTGTCAATGTTTTGGGTTGAAACCCTGCATCAGGACGAGCAGATTGTTTGTTGCTCCAGATTCCAGCATCTGCAGTCTCTTGTGTCTCCATTTTAGTAACTTTAAGTTCCCCAGCTGTTAGGGTAGGACTTTATATTGCAGTCTGATAAATTAGCCCCTATGAAATCATGCATCATAGAATTAGAAAATTAAATCTCAATGCACAGCTCTGGAGTTTTGATGTTTTCAGACATGAGGTCTTGGATCATAACCATAGGCCAGTTCCCTAGCCTAGAATTGGTGCCTATTGAATGTTTGTGCCCACACTTACCTGGGATACACATGGAGTGACTTTCTCACTGGTTATCACATCCCGGAGTCCAGCAGTGAGGTCCAGGTAATGGTAGTGTTTTGCTTATGCAATGCAGACAATTTGCCTCCAAAACATCCTTGAAATCTATTGACAAAGCCGGATCTAAGTTTTGCCAACTGCAAGAACAATCACTGAATTCAAATGTTTTTAAAAGAATATGGCATTTGAAAATTATCAGAATTTCAGAACAAGAGTTTAACCAAATGTTTATAAACAATTAAAAACGTAAAACTAAAACAAAAACCATCCTCCCCTCTATGGTCTACACTTGTTGCTGCCTTGGTAAAGCAGCCAACATAATGAAAGACCCCTCCCTCCCCTGACATTCTCTCTTCTCCCCCACTCCAAAAGCCTGAAAACACGCACCACCAGGCTCATGGACAGCATCTATTCTGTTGTTATAAGATTATTGTATGATAAGATGGACTCTTGACCTCACAATCTACCTTGTTTTGGCCTTGCACCTTATTGTCTGCCTGCAGTGCACTTTCTCTGTAACTGTTATACTTTGTTCTACATTCTGTTATTGCTTTTCCCTTGTACTACCTCAAAACATTGATGTGATGAAATGATTTTATGGTTGGTATGCAAAACAAAGTTTTTCACTGTACCTAAGTACGCGTGACAATAATAAACCAATTTCAAATTACCAATATTTTTTCAAAAGAGTTTTCACCTCCTAAAACTTTGGCCTAAAATTTCCATTAAAGTTGGGACCTGGGATCTTGGATCAAGTCTAATCCTCTATTCTGTGACGATATCCTCATATTCTAGGTTCTCCAGCTTTCTCAACATCTACCCTGTTAACTGCTCTCTGAATCTTGTATATCTTAACTGATTACCTTTGCTCATTATGCCAGCTTGTTCATCAGTTACTCCTGCTGAATTGACCAGACCTGACCTGTTGCCCGCCCTATTGCAAAATTCTTACCTCTGCAGGGTATAATTCATGGACTGAAAGGCACTGCAACTAAATTCTGGGCTTCGATTGTTTTCTTATTCAGTTCTGGGAGATAGGATAAAGATGCTGATGAATACCTGGGGATGCAGGGTTGCAGTAAGAGTGTGTGCAGGGAACTGGGGTGGTAGCAGAAACAGAGTTCATTGTAAATGTGAGCGCAGAAAAAGCCAAGACCATCCTGGGATTTGAAAATAGAGGTCATTAATCAATTGCAAAGAAAGGTTACACACTTAGGTTATTCAAGAAGGGGAACAGGGATAATCCTGGTAATCATAGATCGGTGAGTCTCACATTAGTGGTAGGGCAGTTACTGGAGAGGATCCTTAGGGATAGGATCTATGAGCATCTGGAAAACCACAGCCTAATTAAGGTCACAAAGGACTGCAGATGCTGGAATCCCGATGAAAAACATGATAATGCTGGAGGAACTCAGCAGACCAGGCAGCATCGATGGAGAAAAGCAGGCAGTCGATGTTTTGGGTCAGGACCCTTCTTCGGGGAACGTGTGATGTGTCACGGATGTAGGTGGGAAGGGATTGGGCCGGGGGGACAGGATAGTGTCCAGGTACGAAGATACGAGCTCTGTGGGGCAATAGCATGCGGAGGCAATAGGTCCGCCGGGACATTCCTTCTTGTGGATTTTGGGGAGGAGATACAAGTGGGCAATCCTAGGTTGTGGGACTGTCATGTTGGTAGCTGTGGTGGGGGGGAGGTCTCCCGAGGTGATGAAGTCAGTGATGGTGCAGGAGATAATGTCCTGGTGGTCTTCGGTGGAGAAGGACTTACTCTCTGAAGAAGGGTCCTGACCCAAAACATTGACCGCCTGCTTTTCTCCGCGGATGCTACCTGGCCTGCTGAGTTCCTCCAGCATCATTGTGTTTTTCTCCTAATTAGGGACAGTCAGCATGGCTTCGTGCAGGGCAAGTCGAGCCTTATTAACTTGATTGAGTTTTTTGACGAGGTGCCGAGGTGATCGATGAAGGTAGAGCTGTGGATGTTGTCTACATGGATTTTAGTAAGGCGTTTGACAAGGTCCCTCTTGGGAGGCTCATCCAGAAGATTAAGATGCATGGGATCCATGATGAATTGGCCGTTTGGATTCAGAACTGGCTTGCCCTTAGAAGACAGAGGAGAGTGGTCAATGGGACATAATCCAGCTGGAGGTCTGTGACAAGTGGTGTTCCTCAGGGATTCGTACTGAGACCTTGTGATGTATAGAAATGATCTGGATGAAAATGTACATGGGTGGGTTGGTAAGTTTGCAGATGATATGAAGGTTGGTGGTGTTGTGGATAGCGTAAAAGATTGGCAAAGGGTACAGCGGGATATAGATCAGTTGCAGATATGGGCGGAGAAATGGCAGATGGAGTTCAACCTGGCCAAATGTGAAGTGATGCACCTTGTGAGATCAAATGTAAAGAGACAGTACACTGTTAACGGTAAGACCCTTAACAGTGTTGATGAGCAGAGGGATCTTGGGGTCCAAGTTCATAGCTCCCTGAAAATGGCTACACAGGTTGATAGGACGGTAAAGAAGGCATATGGCATGCTTACCTTCATGAGTCAAGGCAATGAGTTCAAGAGTCAGGAAATTATGCTGCAGCTTTATAAAACTTTAGTTAGGCCGCATCTGGAGTATTGCATTCAGTTCTGGTTACTCCATTATAGGAAGAATGTTGAGGCTTTGGTGAGGGTGCAGAAGAGGTTCACCAAGATGCTGCCTGGATTAGAGGGTATGTGCTGTGAAGGGAGGTTGAACAAACTTGGGTTGTTCTTTCTGGAGCGGCAGAGGCTGAGGGGAGATCTGATAGACGTTTATAAGATTATGAAAGGCACAGATAGACAGCCTGTATCTTTTCCCCACGGTTGAAATGCCTAATACTAGAGCCCATACACTTAAGGTGATAGGGGATAAGTTCAAGGGAGATGTATGGGGCAAGTTTTTTTTTACACAGAGAGTGGTGGGTGCCTGGAATATGCTGCCTAGGGTGGTGGTGGAGGCAGATATGATGGGGTGTGGGGTTCAAGAAGCTCTTAGATAAGCACATGACTGTAAGGGAAATAGTGGGATATGGACATTGTGTAGGCAGAAGGGATTAGCTTAGTTGGGTATTTTATTACTAATGTAATTGGTTCGGCACAATATTGTGGGCCGAAGGGCCTGTTCCTGTACTGTACTGTTCTATGTTCTATGTTATGATAAATTTTTACAAAGAACTGAAAAGGCAACAACTGTAGTACGATGGAAAGAGAAGCAGAGTTAATGCTTCGGGCCAAAGATCTTTGAGGTACAACGTAGTTTACGAACCCCATTCTGAAGAAGCCATTAAAACTGAAAGGGATGCATAGTTTCTCTCGGCTAGTCAAAAATATGGAACTACAGCTGTGAGGAGAGACTTGAAGCCCCAGAGCCATTTCCAATGGAACAAATGGGATTTGGTGGAGGAGCTTAATCAATGTGCATCTGCTGGAAGTACTTCAGAAACGTATTTACTGTTGTGACATGGGGAAACATGGAGCCAATTTGCATACAGCAGGTCCCACCGTGAGTTCAATAACCAGGTGTTTCTTTCTGTAGAGCAAGAGTAAGGATTTTCAGAAAGCAGGAAAGAGTTAGAAACAGCTTGTCGTCAGCCTTGGGAAACATCAAAGACATTGATGAATCTGTTGAAAACTGAAACCAATCAATCTTGCATGTGAAATGGAAGAATTAAAAGGGCTTTGCCACATATATATGAATTAGGAGCAGGAGTTGCCTCCCTGTTCCTCATGCCTTCTTCACAATTCAATAAGATCATGACTGACCTGATTGTAACCAATCCTGCCTACCTGTGGGCCGAGCAGCCATGATCACATTGAATGGCAGGACAAGCTTAAGTGGTGGACTTTCTTGCTTTCTATCCCAGTCACCTTTAACCCCCTTGCTTATAAAGCATCTATCTACATCTGGCTCAACAATATTCAAGGATTCTGCTTTCACCACCCTTTGAGGAAAAGAGTTCTGAAGACTCACAACCTTCTGAGAGGAAAGATTTTTGCTCATCTCTGTTTTCAGTGGACAACCCTTTCATTTTAAACAGTGAGCCCTAGTCCTAGGTTCTCTCACAAGGGGAAACATCTTCTCCACATCAACTCTGTCAAGGTCCCTCTAAACTCCAACTGATACAAGCCTCGGTCCTCCAGCCTTTCATCATAAGAAACCCTCCCCATGCCAGACAGGGCAAGGCAGTGGTTATTTGCTGATTCATTCAGAATATAGGGACATCACTGGCATTGTTGCTGCTTGTTGTCCATCACTAATTGTTCTGAGTCAACCATTGGCATAGTGGTGGAGCTCATCGAGCCACTGTCTCACAGCTCCAGACACCTGGGTTCGATCCTGACCCCTGTCTGCGTGGAGTTTGCATTTTCTCCCCGTGGCTGCATGGGTTTCCTCTGGGTGCTCTGATTTCCTCTCACATCCCAAAGACTTGCAGCTTGGCAGGTTGATTGGCTGCTGTAAATTGTCCCTGGTGTGGAGGTGAGTGGTAGAATCTGGGAGGAGTTGATGGGAATGTGGGGAGAATAAAATGGGATCAGCATGGTCGGTATGGACTCGATGGGCCAAAGGGCCTGTTTCAGTGTTGAATCTCTCTGACACACTGACAGGTTTGGAGTCACAGACCAGGTAAGGACAGCAGATCTCTTTCCCTGAAGGACATTCGTGAAACTGATGGCCTTTTTACGACAATCTGATGGTTTCATGGGTATTGTTACTATGACAAGCTTTTTTAAAATAAAAAATAAAATGTATTTCATTATTTGAACTCATATTCCTCAGCTCCCATGGTGGGTTCAATGTCATGTTACTGAATTCAGTATTTTATTGCAAAAATGGACTTTATCCACAATATACACGGGAAATACAGTTGGTATATATCTTTCTCCATATTTATTGCACCATAAATTCAACACATTCTCTTACAATGCATCAACATGACTCATTCTTCCTTCTTAAACAGAAGCATGTGTACGTCACAAAACCACAACTAGTGCAACAAGGATACAAGAAGCAATTACTGCTTTTTGACTGTAGGCAATGAGCGTTCCCTTTTTAAGGGAACAAACCAAAAATACTGGAAAAAAAAAGGCAGGGAGCTGACAGGTGGATGTAAGAATTAAAGTTGGTGCCAAAGCAATGCAGGCAGTTTAGGAAGTTAAATACTGAAGGAAAAATCTAAAGTCGGTGCCAAAGCAATTCAGGCAGTTTAGGAAGTTAAAAACTGAAGGAAAAATCTAACAGCACAAAATAGGATTTAAAAGTGTAAAAAGAAAACTAAGAGCCACAGGAATCCCCAGTGTACTGTATGTGATATTGAATAGAAGACCCTGAAACTCATACAGAGTTGGCAAGTATTAATCAGACAGGAAGTTTAATAGCACCTGCCAACAAGCAGCCAGTGAGGTGATCAATGTGCCCAGCTATACAGTGTATTCCAGCCATAAATCGCAGACAGTGAGGAAAGAGCAACATATCAATTGTGGTTGATGCCATGGGAATTTTAACCATGCAGTGAGCAATGGTCGCAGCTTAAGGCTTGGCTCGGAGAAGAGTCAGAAAGGAAAAATATTATGGATACTCTTAGCCAGTCCATTTGTCTTTCACTCCTCCAGTAGAATGTTGAATTGTGGACAGTAATGAGTGGACATGCCTGGAGAAAAAACAAAACTCGCTGTCTCTGTAATCCCCAGTGTAGGAAAATGATTAGATGCCAGTTGAGATATATAGAGGATTAATGGGGAGTTGTATGAGAGCAGTGAAGGGGGAATAGAGATGCATCACAGTGGCATAGCGGAACGTCACAGTGGGACAGTCGAATGTCACAGTGGCACAGCCAGTACAATTGCTGCCTCAAAGCTCCTGACCTCTGGTGCTGTCTGTGTGGAGTTTGCATGTTCTATCTGTGACTGTGTGGGTTTTCTCCGGGTGCTCTGGTTTTCTCCCACACTCCAAAGAATTGCAGGCTGATTAATGTAATTGCCCCTAGTGTGTGGTAGTTGATGAGAATGTGCGGAGAATAAAATGGGATTAGTGTAGGTTTAGTGTAAGTGAATGCTTGAAAGTTGGCACAGACTAGGTAGGCTGAAGGACCTGTCTGCATGCTGTATCACTCTATGACTAACAAAATGTGGGTGAACCAATTATAATATAAACCCATAAAAAAGGCAAGAGATTTTCTGCACAGCAAAATGCTTCACATGTACTTCACATACTCTGTGATCAATCTTGAGGAAGATATTTGATTCAGTCAATAATTATTCCATTATGAAGATGGAGGATATTAGATTAGAACGTTACGACCTTTATCGGGTGATAATGCTATGGAAGGGCTATCTAGATAATCAAAGGAAAACAATAATGAGCTAGTTAGTTCACAAAGGAACAGCAGTGAGATTAACCAGGTTACATGGATAAGTATTTAATTTATGGGTCACATGAGCATGAAAGAACATCTGTTAGTCAAGGTAACAAGAGATTTCATGCTTCCTGGCTGGGGTCAAGCTTCTTGAAGCTGAAAATAAAGAAATATTTAAAAGATGCTGCAAACTGTGTGAACAAACCGATCTGTTCCTTTCACAGACACCGACTCGTGTGTATGGTTTAGTTTCTGATTTGAGGTGTGATTGAACTACTTGCACTTGTGATTCTTGTGGATTTAATCACAGAAATTTGAGACTCAATATTACCTGGCAACAACGTCAAAAGCAGAAGAGGTCTACTAAACAGAGGAACTCCATGCAAAGCCTCGTTTGCCCCATCCAGAACATGCTGAACAGTCATTGATTTACTTTAGAAATGTTGCAATGTCGAAATTGTGGTAACCTGCCTCAGTTCTATTGAAGCCAGTGAAGACTTTTTACACCGTGCTGTTAGCAGGAGCACTGAGGTCCAGATGGGCTGTGATGTCATCAAATCAGCAGTTGGCACTGACTGGAGTCTAGAATGGTCAACACTATACGCTTCCGACAGATGTTCGCCTCATCTGAGCTGCCATCCTTTCCGATGAGGTAGTCGGAATGAGACTGCTAGAATGTGCATGCGGGTGCATCACACATAAAACTCCAGCGAAACAGGGGGCAGTGGAACAGCAGGTGCTCAGAAACCAACTTGCCTTAAATGATAACAGAAAATGCTGGGGATACTCAGCAAGTCAGGCTGTGTCTGTGGGAAGAGAAACAGGACTAATGTTCCAGGTCAAAGATCATCCGTCAGAACTCAGAAGGATGCAAAAGGAGGCCGTTAAGCCTCAGGGAGGGTGGGAGAGAGGAGATAGGACATAGAACATAGAACCATACAGCACAGGAGAAGGCCAATTGGCCCACGATGTTTTGCCAAGTTGATGACACGAACTAAACGAATCCCTTCTGCCTGCACAAGGTCCATATCCCTCCATTCTCTGCATATTCATGTGACTATCTAAGGCCCTCTTAAAAATCTCTGTAGTATCTGCCTCCACCACCACCCCTGGCAGCGCATTCCAGGCACCCACCACTCTCGGTGTAAAAATACTTGCCACGTGCCCTTAGCCCGATGTCCCTGATAGGATAAAACTGGGGTGACCTTGGTTGTAAACAAGATTATCTGGTCAATGAGTGAATGGGAGCAGTTAAACAGTGAGAACATAGACAAAGGAATGTAGAGGTCGCAAAATTCAGAGTGGGAAGACATGCCCAGCAGTCAGGCTGGGCGTGTTCTCTACTCCCAGAGGGAAAAAAAGGAAAAAAAAAGGAAAGAAGAACACAAGTAAGATGAGGTGAAATCACAAGGACACAAGAGACTGCAGATGCTGGAATCTGGAGCAGAAAAGCAAACTGCTAGTGGAACTCAACGATTCAAGCAGCATGTGCAGAGGAAAACGCACAGTCGATGTTTTGGGTCGAGACCCTTCATAGTGACTGAAATATCACAGATAATATCGCAGATGGACGACTGATATAGAACGAGAAATCAAGTTACCTCATGTTGTCGAATTTGACATTGAGTCCAGACGGCTGAAATGTACCCAGACAGAAGATGAGGTGCTGTTCCTCAAGCTTGCATTCAGCCTCATTGTAACAGTACAGAGGCCACAGACCAGTAGGTCAGAGTGGGAGTGGGATGGAGATTAAAATGGCCGGCAATGGGAAGATCAGGGTTGCCCCTACAGACTGAACAAAGGTGTTACGCAAAACAGTCACCCTATTTGCGTCTGGGTTTCTGCACAGTAGAGGAGACCACATTGTGAACACTGAATGGACTAGACTGGAATAAGTGCAAGTGAATCTTCCCACTGATGTGGCCTGATCTGCTGAGGATTTCTGTTTCTATTTTAGATTTGCAATTGTTTTGATTTTCAGCTTCTCTGAAGTATTCTTGTTCTCTGCTATCCAGCACTGCTGTTCTACTCTCACTGTGATAATATACTGCCACGGGGGATAACCTTCAGTCTCATGTCCTTCAATTTGGGGGACTGGAAAATCACATTAGGTCAAAGTATGAATTTCCAAACTGCGATCCTGATGGATCAGACAGTTCACCTAAAGCGTGGAATTAGTAATTACTTCCTGAGGCTATTTATCAATAATAGCCTGAAACTAGCTGCCTTTTTAATTAACAGCAGATGTAAAGAATTTAGAAGAGTTAAAGTTAGTTGCAGAGATAAGATGGAGTGATATACTGATGAGATTTTAATTGGAATTTTAATCCTAATAGAGAGTAATTGATCAGATTGCTTAAAGTAAACCGTTATTTGTGCATCATTGTTGAAGGATCAAGGCTTGTTTATTCTAAATTAACATAATGTGCATAAGTGTAAAATGTACCCTTGGATGGATCAGGAGATATACTTGCAAAGAAGTGAATTTTCAATACATCCTCCCAAGTGAACTCTTCTGGCAAAAGCACAAGGTCAAAAAAATTACCCTTAGGTGTTCTGTACGCTTGAACCTTGAGAATAAATTATTTATATTGAGAAAAACTGGCCAAGGATTTTTTATGCACATTGAAAGTTTTGTTAAAACGGATTTGTGTATGTATGTGTGAGAACCTGAGATGTGTGTGTTTCTGAGTGTGTGAGTGGGTGATAGTGTCTGAGTGTGGGTGGCTGAGACTTTGTGAGTGGATGAGAGGGTGAGAGTATGTGAATGTGTAAGAGTGTGTGTAAGTGGGTGAGAGTGTGTTAGAATGTGTGAGTGTGGGAGTATGAGTAGTTTCTGTCCATAAGCAACTCCTGCATACTGACTGCACAACAATTTACTAATGCATCCCATATGTGCACAGAAGTGCTTCAGTTATAAGGAGGGCTTAGAGAACAGCACATAAAGTACAGTGTGGTGGCACATTGAGGCAGTTAGTAACGCTGCCACCTCACAGCCACAGAAACCAGGGTACAATTGCAACCTCGAGTGCTGTTTGTTTGGAGTTTGCATGTTCTCCCTGTGACCACACTTGGTTGCATGGATTCAGAATCGGCTTGCGCACAGAAGACAGAGGGTGGTAGTAGATGGACAGTATTCTGCATGGAGGTCGGTGACTAGTGGTGTTCCACAGAGTTCTGTTCTGGGACCCCTGCTCTTTGTGATTTTTATAAATGACTTGGATGAGGAAGTGGAGGGATGGGTTAGTAAGTTTGCAGATGACATGAAAGTTGGAGGTGTTGTGGATAGTGTAGAAGGTTGTCCTAGGTGACAACAGGATGCAGGGTTGGGCAGAGAAGTGGCTGATGGAATTCAATCCAGAAAAGTGATAACACTTTGGAAGAATGAACTTAGAAGGCGGAGAACAAGGTTAATGGCAGGATTCTTAACAGTGCGGAGAAAGAAAGGGATATTGGGGTCCAAGTCCATAGATCCCTCAAGGTTGCCACGCAGGTTTATAAGGTAGTTAAGAAGGGTGTATGGTGTTTCATTGGTCGTAGGATTGAATGCAAGAGCCGCGAGGTAACATTGCAGCTCTATAAAACTCTGGTTAGACCACACTTGAGTACTGTGTTCAGTTTTGATCACCTCATTATAGGAAGGATGTGGAAGCTTTAGAGAGGGTGCAGAGGAGATTTACCAGGATGCTGCCTGGATTGGAGAACATGTCTTAAGAGGAAAGGCTGAGTGAGCTTGGCTTTTCTCTTTGGAGCGATGCAAGATGAGAGATGACTTGATAGACGTGTATAAGATTATGAGAGACATAGATAGAGTGGACACCCAGCACCTTTTCCCCAGGGTGACAATAGCCAATACTAGAGGACATCAGTTTAAGGTCAGAGGAGGAAAGTTTAGAGGTAGGGTTTTTACACAGAGAGTGGTGGGTACCTGGAACGCATTGCTGGGGGTGGTGGTAGAGGCTGATACAATAGGGACATTTTAAAAGGCTCTTAGATAGGCACATGGATGAAAGAAAAATGGAGGGTTATGGGTGTGTAGGAGGGAGGGGTGAAATTGATCAAAGAGTAAGTGTTTATATAGGTCGGCACAACAACATGGGCCAAAGGGCCCATACTGTGCTGTACTGTTCTATGTTCTATGAGGGTTTCCTCCCACATCCCAAAGACATGCAGATTGATAGTTTAATTGGTTACTGTAAATTGCCTCTGGTGGGTGAGTTGTAGAATCTAGGAAAGTTCATGGGAATGTGGGGAGAATAAAATGAAAGTAGTATAAATGGGTGCCGATAGTCAGCATGGACAGTGGGCCTAGTACGATAAAATGGATTCTTGACCTCACAATCTACCTCGTTATGTCCTTGCACCTAATTATCTACCTGCACTGCACTTTCTCTGTAGCTGTTACACTTCATTCTACATTCGGTTATTGCTTTACCTTGTACAACATCAATGCACTGTTGTAATGAATTGATCTGTATGAACGGTATGCAAGACAAGTTTTTCACAGTACCTTGGTACACGTGACAATAATAAACCAATTCCAATTCCAATTTCAAAAGGTCTGCTTCTGTGCTGTATAACTATAACAATAAAAACATTGTGACAGGCAACAGAATTTTTAGCCCTGCTTCTTTAGCCTGGCTCCATGAGGATAGAAATTAGTTCTTGGTAGCTTGATTGTGACAGTGAACTGTGGTCTACTGTCAAAATTTGGTTCCATTGAAGGTGACCTCTGCTTGTAGCTGCTGAAAATAGAAGTGATGGTTTTAGCTGTAGTAGGAATGGTGGGTTATGAACTTTTTGGTGGAAAGGTTTTTGCATTGCCCAATTTATTCCTGGTGTGAAGCTACAGAGGGGATGCCGGAGTTGGTGGTAGAATTGTTAATGGAAGGCGAGCCAATGTCTTTACTTTCTTAGGAGGTTAAGGAGGTTCGGCTTGTCACTGAATACTTTAACAAACTTCCATAGATGTACTGTTGAAAGTACGCTGACTGGTTGCATCATGGTCTGGTACGGCAGTTGAAAAGTGCAGGTATGTAAGAAGCTGCAGAGAATAGTGGACTCAGCCCAATACATCACAGGCGTATCCCTCCCCACCATTGAAAGTATCTACATGAAGCACTGCTTCATGAAAGCAACATCTATCATCAAAGATCCCCACCATCTGGGCCATGCCATCTTCTCACAGCTACCATTGGGCAGGAGGTACAGAAGCCTGACGTCCCACACCACCAGGTTCAAGAACAGCTACTTCCCTTCAACCATTCAGTTCTTGAGCCAACCTGCACAACCCTAATCACTACCTCAGTATAGCAAAACTATGACCATTTTGCACTACAGTGGGCTTTTTTTTGTTCTAATTGTGATTTTTTTGTAAAAACTGTGTCTAATTTATGTGTTTCTGGTGAATGTGGTGTATCTGATGCTATGTGCCTGCAATGCTGCTGCAAGTAAGTTTTTCATTGCACCTGTGCATACATATACTTGTGCACATGACAATAAACTCAACTTTGACTTTGGCTTTGAGTTCATAGGTTCAACCTTGCCTTACATTCAGCCGAGGAAGCTGTTCCACATCAAGAACTTAGATAAGTGGTCATTGTTTCATGTTAATAATGGCTGCAGAAAGAAACTTCACACTATAATATTTAAAGTCTAAGGTGCATCGTGTATTATTTTAGTTCTTTGAATAACCGATTAAAAGTGGCTGGCTATTTATGCACCATGATGTGTCCACTTAACAGGTGGAAAGGTTCACAGAGACACAAGAGACAGTAGATGCTGGAATCTGGAGCAACATACAAAGCGCTGGAGGAGCTCAGCAGGTCAGGCAGCATCTATGGAGGGAAATGGACAATCGACATTTTGGGTCGAGACCCCTCATCTGGTTAGTTTGGATAGTCTAAATTACTTAGGCTAGATAGTCCAGATGAAGGGTCTCGATCTGAAACGTCAACCATCCATTTCCATCCATAGATGGTCCCTGACCCACTGAGTTCTTCCAGTGTCTTGTGTTGCATTGGAAAGATAAGTAGGATCTGTGGGAAGATCACTCCTACTGGAGGCCTTTTGTCCAGAGCTTTTATGGGCAGTGCCAAACCACCCCACCACCCCACACACACTCTACCTCCATCCCAAACAGGTGGCCCCTACATCCACTACAAGAATAAGTATTATACAGGATACTTCCTTTTATTGTCCAAGGCAGAGACTATAAGAGTGGGTGTGAGGTGAAGGGGAACTGTATAAAGCACTAGTAAGGCCACAGCTGGAGTACTAGTTACAGTACTAGTCACCATGCTACAGGAAAGGTGTATTAGATCCAGAGAGGGTACAGGGAACAGATACAAGGGCGATATCATGACTGGAGAAGGATAATGAGGTGGAAAGATTGGTGGGGCTGGGTTGCATTCTTCAACACGGGCGGGAGGGGGATTTAATTGAAATCTCTAAAATTATTAGAGACAGAATTGATGGGAAAATTGTATTTCTCCTAACAGATAGGTCAATATTGAGGAGGGCAAGGTGCAGATTTAAGGAAATATATGGAAAAAATGAGACCAACTATGGAGAAATAACTTTCACCCAGAAGATGGTAGAACTTATCAACCACTCATAGAGGTAGAAGCCCTCATTTCATTTATAAAGTACTTACTGGGCACTTGAATTAATAAGAGGTATTAATAAGGGAATTAATAATTGGTAGCGTAGAGGTTAGCACAATATTATTACAGCGCCAGTGATCGGGGTTCAATTTCAGCCGCTGTCTGTAAGGAGTTTGTACGTTCTTCCTGTGACTACATGGGTTTCCTCTGGGTGCTCCGGTTTCCTCTCACATTCCAAAAGATGTACGGGTAGGTTAACATGGTTGTAATTGGGCAGCACGGGCTTGTTGGGCCAGAAGGGCCTGTTACCGTGTTGTATAAATAGAGTTTAAAGTCTATTGATTGAGAGCTGGGAAGGAAGGTTCATCTGGATAGGTAATTTCCAGCTGGTATGCATATGATGAGCCAAGTGGCCCCCTTCTGAGCCATAAAATTCCATCAGAATCAGAATCAGGTTTATTATCACTGACATATGTTGTGAAATGTGTTGTTTTGCAGCAACGGCAAGTCATGAAGGCATAAAAATTACTATAAGTTACAAAACTAAATAAATAGTGCAAAAGAGGAATAATAAGGTAGTGTCTAGGTGTCAGGCAAGAAGACAAGCTAAGGAGTAGCCCCACAGCAGATGACAGAGGCTTCAAAACCTCAGCCACCAGGAAATGCAGAAAGGACAAGTTTTATCCAGAGTGGGGAGAGGAAGCAGGAACATTGGCCTTCCCAGTATCTGAATACTGGTAATTGGTTTATTATTGTCACATGTACCGTGATACAGTGAAAAACTTTGTTTTACATGCCATCCAGACAGATGATTCCATACATAAGTACATTGAGGTAGTACAAAAGGAAAATCAATAACAGAATGCAGAATATAGTGTTGCAGTCACAGAGAAAGTTCAGTGCAGGTAGACAAAGTACCATGACGGAGTCGACTGAGAGATCAAGAGTTCATCTTTATCTGTGAGAGGTCCGTTCAAGAGTCTTATATCAGTGGGATAGAAGACCTCCTAGAGCCTGATGGTACATGTTTTCAAACTTTTGTATCTTCTGCCGGATGGGAGAAGAGAGAATGACTCGGGTGGGAGGGGTCTTTGATTATGTTGGCTGCTTTCTCGAGGCAACGGGAAGTGTAGATGGGGCCAATGGAAGAGAGGCTGGTTTTCATATAGATTGGACTGTGTTCACAACTCTCTGCAATTTCTTGCCATCTTGGGCAGAGCAGTTGTCATACCTTAAATGCCAAATAATTCCAGATTCAGTTTTGATATCTAGTGTGATTAAGTGGAATTTTAATGTTCGTTTTAGTCATTCAGTGAAATGTGCTGTGGAATAATAGAAACTTGTGAGGTGATTGAAGTTTTTACTTCCCATTTCTGCTTGAGGAGCTAACAGAAAGTTTAATTCTGTTGGTACATGGAATCATTGTTTCTGGTGCCACAAGCTTACACCATGTTAAACCACTCAATGTGCGGGAGGCAGCTAATGCAGGAGCACTGCTGTCATCTTGTGGCTGAATAAGGCAATGGAAGAAAGTCAGTATTCAGACATTGAAGCCTTTATCGCAAGTTCTTCTGTTGCCTGATGGCAAAGCTGCTGTATTTGATAATTGATCCCATGAAGCAATGTTCACTGGAAGTCTGGGACTTATTTCTTACTTGCAGGGCACCCTTACATAGAATTAGCTGCACAGAAACAGGGCATTTGGTCCATCCATTTTAAGTTCCTTTTGAGCAATCTCCTACCTCGTCAGTATGTCCTCTATTCCTTTCTGCATCATTAGTTTAGTGGACATCTTGCAAAATGGAATTAATAGAGTCATAGAGTCTACAGCATGGAAACAAACCCTTCAGTCCACCAACTGCGCACTGACCATCAACTCATTTACACCAGTCCTACATTAATCCCATTATTTTAATTCTCCTCACATTCCCATCCACTCCCTCCAGATTCTACCACTCTTCTACACACCAGGGGGCAATTAACCTACCACTACCCTGGATGTAGGAGAACACCAGAACATACAGAGGAAACCCATGTGGTCACAGGAAGGACGTGCAAACTCCGCACTGTCAAGATTGAACTTGGGTCATCAGAATCGCGAGGCACCTGATCTACTAACTGCATCGCTGTGCTACGTCATATAGGGTTTTAGTGCATGCACATGTTGGGCAGAATTGAAAGAGACTGTCATTATTGTATAGTCATCAAAAAATATCCAAAGAGAAATTCGAAAGGAACTTGTTTATCCAAAGAAGGACAAGACTGTGCAACATGCTCCGCGGAGAGCGATAGCTGTTAAAGGGAGACTGGGCAAGTACATGTAGGAGAAGGGTACAGAGGGTCACAGGGTTATCAGGTCATACAGCACAGAAACAGGTCCTTCAGCCCAACTGGTCCATGCTGACCAAGATTCCCATCTTAAGCTAGTCCCATTTACCGATGTTTGGCCCATATCCCTCTGAACCTTTCCTATTCATGTACCTGTCCAAGTACCTTTTAAATGTTATTAGTGTACCTGCCTCAACCACTTCCACTGGCAGCTCGTTCCATATACTCACCACTCTCAGGATGAAAAAGTGCCCCTCAGGGTCCTATTAAACCTCTCCCATCTCACCATAAACCTATGTCCTCAATTTAACCTTGATTAATTTAACCTTGATTCCCCAACCATGGGAAAAAGACACTCTGATAAGTTTTGGTCAAAACTAAATTTTGACCATAAATAAAGGCCACTCTGATAAATGTAGATGAGGAACAGAAAGAAACTGGACTGGAGCATACCTGTAGCAAGCAGTGGTTGGGCTAAAAGGCTTCTTTCTGTGTCATATATCCTGAGCAATCCTTTGTATTAGGATAGAAACCGCTTCGTTTTGGTTTGAGGAAACAGTTTAGCCGCTCGACAGATTTGAAGACAGTGGGGTAGGGGGTCAATTTTCAACAAAAGAATAGAAGATGAAGTAGGAGCTGATCTTATTTATTATTGCCATGCATAGAGTCACAGAGTGGTACAGCTTGACTCCTTTGGTGCGCAAAATGCATACTGATCCAAATCTTGGGTATGTTCATTTTGAGCTTTCTGACTGAAGATTATGGTCCACACCTCAGTTCCAAAATAAACCATCTCTTATAATGGGACTACGCCTCAGTGAACATACAAACATATGGATTAGGAGCTGGAGAAGGCCATTTGGCCCCTCGAGCCTGCTTCACCATTCAGTAAACTCATGTGATTGTAACTTCTGATCAGCATTCCTGCCAACCCCAGTAACCTTTCACCCCTTGCTTATCATGAGATGACTTTGTTCTTCTAAATTCTCATATGACAGGCCCATCCAACATTATCTCTCTTTGGGTCGTAAACTGCCAGTCATCATTGGAATGAGTTGTTGAATGCAACCTTTTCTGGCTTCTCTTGTAAAAAAAATCTGGTTTTGGTTGGTTTACACTTAATCAGTGTAACAGAACGTGGAACCTCGAACAGTACAGCACAGGAACAGGCCAATCAGCCCACTATGTCTGTGCCGCCCATGATGCCAATTTAAAATAATCCCACTTGCCTGCACATGGTCTATATCCCTCCATTCCCTGCCTGTTCATGTGTCTGTCTAAATGCCTCTCAAACATTGCTGTTGTATCTGCTTCCACTACTTCCCCTGGCAGTGCGTTCCAGGCACCCACCACTCTGAGCATAAAAAGTAGCTTCGTAAATTTCCCTTAAACTTCCTCTCTCTCTCACCTGAAAGCTCTGCCCTCCAGTATTCAAAATTTCCACCCTGGGAAAAAGACTCTGATTGTCAAACCTATTTATGCCTCTCATAATTTTGTACACTTCTACCAGGTCAGCTCTCTGCTTCTGAGGCTCCAGAGAAAATAATCCAAGTTTGTCCAACTACCACAGTACTTATAGCTAATGAACAATGAACAATTTCAGTAGACAAAGGGATAGACCGGGTCTGTATTCTTTGGAGTTCAGATGAATAAGGGGTGATCTTATTGAAACCCATATGTTGCTAAGGGGGATTGACCAGGGGTAGATGTTGAGCAACACACAAAATGCTGGAGGAACTCAGTGGGTCGGGCAGCATCTATGGAGGGAAATGGACGGTAGACATTTCAGGTCGAAACCCTTCATCGGGACTTGAAAGAAAGAGGGGAGAGAAGATGGGATCTGATAGGAGAGGAGAGTGGACCATGGAATAAAGGGAAGGAGGTGAGGAGGGGAACCAGAGGGAGGAATGTGTGGTGATGGCCAGATGGAGAGGGCAGGGGAGGGGAAAGAGAAAGGTGATGGGGCAAGTGGGATAAGGGGAAAAAGGGGACAGAGGGGAGTGGTTACCAGAAGTTAGAGAACTCGATGTTCATGCTGGCAGGTTGGAGACCACCAAGGCAGAATATGAGGTGCTGTTCCTCTAATCTGCATCTGGCCTCAACTTGGCAGTAGAGGAGGCCGTGGACAGACATGTTGGCGTGGGAATGGGAAGTGGAATTAAAATGGCTGGCCACCAGGAGATCCTGGCTGATACAGCGGACAGAGAAAAGGTGCTCGACAAAGCAATCCCCTAATCTGCATCGGGTCTCACGGATGTAGAGGAGGCTGCGCCGGGAGCATCGGATGCAATAATGACACCGACGGATTCACATGTGAAGGACTGCCTCACCTGGGAGCACTGTTTAGGGCCCTGAATGGTGGTGAGGGAGGTGGTGTAGGGGCAGGTGTAACACTTAGCGTGGTTTCAGGGATAAGTGCCCGGAGAAGTATCGGTGGGGAGGGATGACCGGACAAGGGAATCACGAAGAGAGCGATCCCTGCAGAAAGCAGAGAGGGGAGGGGAGGGGAAGATGTGCTTAGTGATGGGGTCCCGTTGGAGATGACGGAAGTTGCGGAGGATGATATATTGGATGCATAGACTTGTGGGGTGGTAGGTGAAGACTAGGGAAACTCTATCCTTGTTATGTTTGGGAGGTGATGGGGTGAGGGCAGAAATACAGGAAAGAGAAGAGATGCGGGTAAAGGCTGCATTGATAGCAGTGGGGCAGAAACCCCACTTTCTGAAAAAAGAGGACCTCTAGGATGCCCTGGAGTGGAAAGCCTCATCACAAGAACAAATGCGCCAGAGACAGAGAAACTGAGAAAAGGGAATTGCGTCTTTGCAAGTGACAGGGTGGGAAGAGGTGTAATCGAGGTAACTGTGGGAGTCACTGGGTTTGTAGAAGACGTCAGAGATGGAGACAAAGAGGTCAAGGAAGGGGAGGGAGGTGTCAGAGATGGACCAAGGGCAGGGTGGAAGATGATGGTAGATGTTGAGATGTTTATACTAGTGGGAGAGTCTTAAAGGAGGAGACAAACTTTCAAGATAAGGAGCCTATCATTTAAAACTGAGGTACGCAGAACTTTCTTCTCGCAGAGCGTTGTCAGTCTCTGGAATTGTGGAATGAGAAGTATCATGAGAAGTATTTAACGTAGAGGTCGATAATTTTTTGAAAGGTCGGAGAATTGATGGCTGTGGGGATCTGACACAAAGGAGGAGGTGAGGTCTGGGGTAGATCAGTCACGATCATATTGAGTGGCAGGACAGGCTTGAGGAACCAAGTGGCCTTCTCCTGCTTCTATTTTCTTGTGTTCTTGGTGAGAAGGATTTATATTTCAGTCCCAGAGATGGTTTTGTAATGTGCTACTCTAAAATATGAGAGTAAATTTGTGAGGCTGAGAAATCACTGGCACATTTCCATTTCCTTTAGCTGGGTTTGGATAGGCTTTCAAAGATTTTCTTATATTCATTAAAGCCTCGTGTCTTTGTGATGTGTGACTGATGGGAATTATTGGATTGTACAATTGTTCATTGTGTTAATTCGACACATTCTGCCTGTTGTAGCCAAAGACCCAATCCAATTTCTTGAGAACTGGTATTCTAGGCTGGATGGTCCTGACAGCTAACTTGTGGTTCCATAGACAATCATCAGGTAACTGCAGCCAGGATATTGGAGCACCAATGAACTGCAGCACAGTTATTAGGAATGTATTGGAAGTCAGATGCCTGTACATCTGACTTCTTGCTCTGTTTCCAGAGTCACCAGTACCACCAGAGGTGTTTCGTCAGCTGCTGAGCCAAGGGGACCGGACTCACTTCGCACCTGGTCCCTCTGCTTCATGCCGGCCTCAGCTGGTGCATCTGGCACAGCACCTGAAATGGGTCACTGATCTTCATTTAAAATGAAGGTTAGGTATGATTTTCGCTTAGTTTTGTTTAGTTCACTGTATATTTATAATTAATTAATAGCAGTTCCTTGTGCTTTAAATTAATTGGTCAATTTTAATACTAAATTGTACTTTTTCTCAGTGATTTACAAAGATCTCTGATTGGCAAGTCATTGACTCATACAGCACGGAAAAGGCCTTTCGGCCCACCATGTCCATGCTGACCATTTGGTACTCATCGATACTAATCCCCTTTACCAGCGCTTTGTCCATTGTGCTGGCGATTCAAATGCTCGGTTGGATACTTCTTAAATTTTGTGGGAGTTTCTGCCTCCACCACCCCCTCAGGCAGCGCGTTCCAGATTCCTACCACCCCCTGGTGAAAAAAACAATTCTCAGATCCCTTCTGAACCTTTTTCCCTCACCCTAAAACAATGCCTTCAAGTTTGAAATATCATTCGACACACAGCAGCATGCACTCACTGTGGCTCTCTCTTTCTGTCTTTATCAGACAAAGCATCAGGTCCCTTCCACATTTCGTCCACACATGAGAGCAATGATCTGAGTAGACAGCGGAGGAAGAGGAATAGACTGTTGTTGTGTCCGACAATGAAAAAATACCAGCTCATATACCGGGACTGAGAAATCTCAAGAGAGTGGATTTGACAAAGAAATTCCACACACAGAAACACCTGCAACTTGCGGCGACAGGGTGGCACAGCTAGTAGAGCTGCTACCTCACAGCACCAGAGACCCGGGTTCGATCCTGACCTCTAGTGCTGTCTGTGCAGAGTTTGTACATTCTCCTTTTGATTGAATGGGTTTCTTCTGGGTGTTCTGGTTTCCTTCTACATCCCAAAGACAGGCAGGTACGGGCAGGCATGGTAGCATAGTGGTTAGCGTAATGCTTTACAGCGCCAGCGACCCGGGTTCAATTCCCGCCGCTGTCTGTGAGGAGTTTGTATATTCTCCCCATGTCTGTGTGGGTTTCCTCCGGGTGTTCCGGTTTCCTCCCACATTCCAAAGACGTACAGGTTAGGAAGTTGTGGGCATGCTATGTTGGCGCCGGAAGAGTGTCGACACTTGTGGGCTGCCCCCAGAACACTCTTCGCAAAAGATGCATTTCACTGTGTGTTTCGATGTACATATGGCTAATAAAGATATCTTATTTTATCTTATCTTAGGTTGGTGGGTTAATTGGCAACTGCACATTGCCCACAATGTGAAGGTCAGTGGTAAAGTCTGGGTGGGGGGGGGGGGGAGGTTGATGGGAGTCTGGGGAGAATCAAATGGAATCAGTGTAGGGTTAGTGTAAATGAATGCATGTTGGACTTATCTGGATGAATATCTCGTTTCTATGTTGTATGACTTTATGACTCTCATGGACTATCATCAGCTATGAAAGTGGCGGACCAACTTATTACAAGGGGGTCCACACAGTAGCACTGCTTTGAATGACTCAAGTGAGGATGATCTCTTGACCTCTCAATCTACCTTGTCATGGCCTTGCACCTTATTGTCTACCAGCACTGCACTTTCTCTTAACTGTAACTCTAACACTATATTCTACATTCTGTTATTGCTTTTCCCTTGTACTACCTTGATACACTGATGTGATGAAATGATTTGTATGAATGGCATGCAAAACAAAGTTTTCACTGTACCTCAGTACAAGCATTGAATCCCGACACAGGGTTTCAACCTGAAACTTCAATAACTCTTTTTCTCCCACAGATGCTGCTGGACCCACTAACTTCCTCCAGCAGGTTGTTTGTTGCTTCAGATTCCAGTATCCGCAGTCTCTTGTGTCTCAACTATGAGACCTCCTGACTTTGGAAGGCCTTTTTATATTGTTCAGCACCACAGAAGGTAGCCCTGTGAATTGCTTCAGGCTGAGAGTGTCCAGCAACCAGAGGGTCTCAGAGCTGAGTGATCTGATATTTTCTGGCATTGCCCAACACAGGCGTCTTGTGAAGAATGACATCAAGGTGTATGTATCTGCTGTGGAAAATGGCTATAACCATCTACTAACCACAGACAGTATCTTCTGGGCAAATCTCTCGAGCAGTGCAATTCAAGTGGTAATCTCTTCCCATTCTGTGAAGCAGCAACGTCCATACTGGTGGTGCTGAAAAGGCAATGCTATGTGACCAACTTTCATCCACTTGTGCCTGATGCCTGATCCCAAACTCACTGACTTGTGAATAGTCCCCTCTACTGGTATCAGTAAGTATTATCAGGCCTGTTGAACTGTAATAAAGGATCACTCACCAAAGGCTATTAGGCATAAAACTGATAGAGAACTGTATCCATCTAGAGTATTAAGCAAAATTGTACATACAATGAAAACAGACAGTCAAATGATTTAAAAAAAAACTTTGATATTTTCAGCAAGATCTTAACAGGTCCAGGTTGGAGACTCCATTCTGTTCCATAGAACTTAAGATAAGATAAGATTTCTTTATTAGTCACATGTACATTGAAACACACAGTAAAATACATGTTTGCGTAGAGTGTTCTGGTTATTTTTTAAATTATCTTTATTATTTTAATTGTTTATATTTTAAAATAATATTTAAAAAATATTTGTATCCATTGCAATAATTCTTCATGTTTTCTGAAAATCAGAGATATTTAAAAGTATTAGTCTAATGTCCTGGCTTGGGAGGAGGAGAGACTCTGTCTCCTGTCAAGGTGTTCTGGAGGCAGAGCCTCAGCAGTCTGCCATCTGAAGTCTGCTTACCACTGGGGTCTTTCTGTGCCTCATTGGGCTTGGAGGGTTAGCAGGATTTGTCCACTGCATCTGCACCAGGTGAGTGGGAAGTGGTGGTGACTTTGGACAGAGGGCAACGTCCAGCAAAGTTGGACTCATTGAACTGCTGAAAGCTTCGAAACTTTATAAGGTGCATCTGTTTAGAATTAACCAGTAATTGCCCAGCAGTGTTGCTGTCAGAAATTGAGGCAGAATTAGCTGTTGAGCTTGGCACTGGGATCTTGCTGAGTCACATGTTGGATGGACTTCCTGTCCCAATAAAATTAGACCATGCAGGATGACCAGGTTTTATCAAAATAATATGTTTTGTCCGGTTTTAATTGTAAAACTGTCCCCTCTTTTGCACTATTTATTTATTTTTGTAATTTATGGTAATTTTTATGTCCTTATGTCTTGCACTGTACTGCTGCCACAAAACAACAAATTTCACGACAGATGTCGGTGACAATAAACCTGAATCTGATACTGTAGCTTAAGCAAGCAGGGACATTTCTTATCCTCCCAACCCATCCACTAATTATTTGAAATGCTTTAATCATCATTCCTCAACTCCAGGGAATATTATCCAAATTAACCTAGTTACATCAACCCAATGCATATCCTGAAGTGGTCATTGGATCTTTTTCAGGCTAAATGTATCATTCCTACACTGGGATACCCACAGCATAAATAAGGTCTCTCTCTGTGTATCTCTGTCTCTCTCTTTCCCTCTCTCCCAACTGTCTCTTTCTCTCTGTATAATAAATCCTCTATTTATGAAGTTTCACCATAATGTCATTCACTCTTTGCAATCCACATCTTTAATCTACAAAGTTAGGAAGTTGTGGGCATACTATGTTGGCGCCGGAAACGTGGCGACACCTGTGGGCTGCCCCCAGAACAATCTACGCAAAAGATGTATTTTACTCTGTGTTTCAATGTGCATGTGACTAATAAAGATATCTAATCTAATCTATATTTTGCTATCATGAATAACGTATCCCTCTCTGTGTCCATGAATACACTGTACCCATCCAGCCTCTTCAATTGATGGAAAAACCATTCTGAAAAATCAAGGAATGGCTTATATTTTACTTTGCTAGTAACACATATCTATATTATTAGCCGTCCTTCAGTAATGTAGAGAGAGATACAGACACAAATTATTTCATACTGGTGGCACATCAGTTCAATATTAGAAAAGAGTTCCTCCAGCTAAGCAATCAAGCAAATGAATCATTTAGTTACTTGTGATGTACCAGCAAGATACTATTGCAAACTGAAGGAAGGTAAATTCTTTTCACCTTTAATGAGATCAACATTTTTGCAAATAGATCTGCTGGCCTTGAGCAGCTGCCATTATGTTCTACAGCAGAGACGTGGTGATACAATCTGTTGCCTGCATGTTTCTGATGGATTCCAAATGAAACACACAAGTTTTTGTAAATAATTACACAATCTTTGTCTTGTTTCCTTCACTTGATATGCTACAATGCCTGAGCTAGAAGCTGAAAGAATTAAATGGTCCTACAGTCCATGCTGTCATGTATGATATATTCGAGACACCCCACATCCTTCCTTAATTAACTGTTAGCATAACCTTTCTATTCCTTGCTCTCTCAGATACTTACCCAGAGTCCATTACAGAAGAAATGTTGGCCAATGAACAGTAAACAGGACTTATTGAGCTAGGGTTCCAGTCTGCAGACCTGACAGCCAAATCAGAAATCAGAATCAGAATCAGGTTTGTTATCACTGACATATGACATGACAGTGATAATGCATAATGGCATAAAGACATAAAAATTATGATAAGTTATAAAAAATAAATAAATAGTGCCAAAGAGGTATAACGAGATAGCATTCATGATTTCATGGACCGTTCAGAAATCTGGTGGCGGATGGGGAGAAGCTGTTTCTGAAGCGTTGAGTGTGGGTCTTCAGGCTCCTGTACCTCCTCCCCGATGGTAGTAATGTGAAAAGGGCATGTGTTGGATGGTGAGGGTCCTTAATGATGGATGCTGCCTTCTTGAGACACCGCCTCTTGAAGATGTCCTCGATGGCAGAGAAGGTTGTGCTCGTGATGGAGCTGGCTGAGTCTACAACCCTCTGCAGCCTCTTTTGATCATGCATGTTGGAGCCTCCATGCCAGGTAGTGATGCAACCAGTCAGAATGCTCTCCACTGTACATCTGTAGAAATTTGCAAGAACCTTTGGTGATATCCCAAATCTCCTCAAACTCCTAATGAAGCAGAACTGCTGGCGTGCCTTCTTTGTGATTGTTTCAATGTGTTGGGCCCAAGACAGATCCTCTGAGATTTTGACACCCAGGAACTTGAAGCTGCTCACCCTTTCCACCGCTGACCCCTTAATGAGGGCTGATGTGTGTTCTTCTGACTTCCTCTTCCTGAAGTCCACAATTCCTTGGTCTTGCTGATATTGAGTGTGAGGTTGTTGTTGCAACACTGCTCAACCAGCCGATCTATCTCAATCAATTGCTCACACAGATGACTTACAATCAGAGTACGCCTTTTTAAGAGAATCTGGATGTCTTCAATTTGCATTCATGAAGCATGATATTCAGCACATGGGAGCTGATCCTGTGACCTTTTTAATGTGAGTGTTTCCAGCTATGTTGTCAGACATTAGCATCCCTATTTCCCTCTGAACTGAAGAAGTCATCAACATGGGTTGGACAGGAGTCACGTTTTGGCCAGGCCAGGTTTTGAAGCAGGTTTCATTTCCAGAAGGTGAACCAGATCAAAGTCAAAGTCGAGTTTATTGTCATATGCACAAGTCCATGTATGCACAGCTGCAATGAAAAGCTTACTTGCAGCAGCATCACAGGCACAGAACATCATATAAGCAGAATTCACAAGAAAAACATGAATTAAACATAAATCATACACAATTTTTGCAAGAACAAACACAATTAGAATATAGTGTAACACTATTACAGCGCCAGCGACCCGTGTTACATTCTGGCCGCTGGCTGTAAGGATTTTGTACGTTCTCCTCATGTCTGCGTGGGTTTCCTCTGGGTGCTCCGGTTTCCTCCCACATTCCAAAGACGTACGGGTTCGGAAGTTGTGGGCATGTTATGTTGACGCCGGAAACATGGCAACACTTGCGGGCTGCCCCCAGAACAACAAAGATGCATTTCACTGTGTGTTTTGATGTACATGTGACTAATAAAGACATCTTGTCCATTTTAGTGCAAAGCAATTAAAGTAATCATAGTCTTGCTAAACTCTAATGATTAGGGTTGTTTCAGTTGGCTCAACAACTGAATGTTTGAAGAGAAGTAGCTTCTTAAGTTCCTGAACCTGGTGGTGTGGGACTTCAGGCTTCTGTGCCTCCTGCCTGATGGTAGCTGCGAGAAGATGGCATGGCCTGGATGGATGTGATTTTACAACAGTCTTGGAATTTCATTGTTACCATCGCTGAATCCAGCTTAGTATTCCAAGTTTAGTAATAACGCAAATTAAATTCCCCTGTTCCCACATCTCTTGATCAATGATCTGGAACTCTGGCTGCTAATCCAGCAAGTTAACCGCAATGCGACCTCTTAGAGATCCGAGTCCAGAAACATCGGAGGTCACATGGTCATGTACAAGGTAAAGGTCAAAGCTGGACAGTGAGAATGATCTGTCTGCACACTGGGTCCTACTGCCGGGGAGTGACACTGGGAACATTGGCTTAACAGCTATTCACGACAAGAAGCTCCCATCGATAATTGGCCTGGACACAGAGCTAGGAAGTGCAAACCCATACCCCATCACCTCCAAAATCTGCTCTCCCCGACTTGCACTCGATCCCCTCTGACCTCTGTTTTATTTTTAGTTCTAATCGTGTTCTTTCTTGTATAATTTCATGTAATTTATGTTTAATTATGTTTTTCTTGTGAATGTTGTGTCTCTAATGTTGTGCGTCTGTGATGCTGCTGCAAGTAAGTTTTTCATTGCACCCATTGCGCCATGTACTTGTGCTTATGACAATAAACTTGACTTTGATCCAGCCCTCTCCCTACGCATTTTCTATCACCAGCACCCTTCCAACCCCCGCTAACTCTCCCACAGCACTCGCCCCCACCCCCGGACACCGCAAACCATTTGTATTTTCCTTTCCCCACTACCCCACCCTCTCTATCCTCTGCACTCTCCTGGTCTCCTAGACACTCTGCCCCTCCCCCCCCCCTCAAGTGCCCTCTGCAACCTCTCCAACTTCTACACCTCCCACCACACTCTCCCCGACCCTATACCCTCCAACCACAACCCCCTACACGCCTCCCTGCACTCTCCTGCCCCTCCCTGACACTCCACACTCCCTGCATTTCCATCCCCGAAACCCCCCTTACTCTGCTCCTCAGAGACCCTGCCCCGCATATTCCCCACCCACCTTTCCCCCCCAGTGGAGGTTGCCAGGATGGCTCTGTGGTTGTGTGGCCTGAGGGAATTTCACCTTGAACTATCACGCTCCAAGATCTGAGTTAAAATCCCAAATAAATTTAAACTGCAGCAATGAGCCATTAATGGAGATGATCCTTTCTCTCCGAGCAGCAGTAATCTGTGTCCTGAGGAGGAAACCCAGAAAGTCTGGGGGATCTTCACTGCTCAGACGTTTGGAATGAAGCTAACCTGACAGTGTTGACATTGATTAGAATGTCCAGCCATAAACCAGGATCTGAGGAAAAGCCCACGCAAATCATCTCCCTTCTAAAACCTCTTGCTATGTGTTGCTATGGTGCCGTATCTGCTGGTGAAACTGGAAGAGATTACTCGTTCCAGAAGATGAGGCCAGCAGATGGCAGTCACAATACTGTGGAGAGTTTGGCACAACGCTTGGATTCCTATTTCCAACCTACAACATTCCGATGATCCTGTAGCAGGGACATTATCATCTTGTTCGGTCTTCACACAGAGCAGTGTTTCCCACCTCTACAGGTGAGCAGTTGTTGTCCCAGATCAGCTGAGCACCACTTCACTGAGATGGGATCATGGAACAGGTCACTGGTCTTCGGAAGGTGGGGTTCAGATGTCTGCATCAGGGCCTTGCGACGAAGGAACAGCAGGGGCAGAGACTTCTTCATGGTTTGCTGTCCGCTCTACAGCCCAGCTCTCTGAACACAGCAGCCAGTGGTGAGGAAGAACAGGAGGGAGACCCAGAGCCCAAGGGTCATGAGGTGCAAACTGAAGGATAAGAGTTTATAGTTTCGTTTTTTGTCATTATCATATGAACAAATACATGTGTGCACAAGTAAAATGAAAAACTTACTTGCAGCAGCATCACAGGCACATAGCATTAGAGACACAGCATTCAGAAGAAAAACATAAATTAAACATAAATTATATGAACTTTTACAAGAAAGAACACAATTAAAACAAGAAGTCCATTTTAGTGCAAAGTGATCAAAGTGGTCATAACGTTGCTAAACTGTAGTGATTAGGGTTGTGTCGGTTAGTTCAAGAACCGAATGGTTAAAGGAAGTAGCTGTTCCTGAACCTGGTGGTGTGGGACTTCAGGTTTCTGTACCTCCTGCCCGATTATAGCTGTGAGAAGATAGCATGGCCCAGATGGTGGGGATCTTTGATGATAGATGTTGCCTTCTTGAGGCAGCGTCCCATGTAGATACTTCCGATGGTGGAGTGGGATGTGCCCGTGATGTATTGGGCTGAGTCCACTACTCTCTGCAGAAAAGGAGCAGGAGGGTGAGGAAGGTGACCAGGGAGAGGAACCGGCAGAACTCCTCCAGTCTCATCTCCCATCAGAACAACAGAGAGGTATTGACCGCACAGGTTATGATGAACTCCCTGAAAGAGAATCTGCAAAACCATAGTACTTCATCCAGACAAAACGATCCTCTCAACATTGCAAACCTAATCCCCAGCACCGTTTGCCAGTAATCAGCTGAAGGAGCCTTGATCATATAGAATAATCCATCACACCCTCCTTCACAGAACCACACTGATCACAACACTGAATCCCTGATCCAATTACTGAAATGGTTCATTACTACAGTTTTCAGTGACGGGCAGCTCTCCTTGACGTACATTGTGGGGAAGTGAAAGATATTTCTTGTTGCTAGAATGAGTGGAGCTTCTCACACCTTGAGGAGGCAACTGGAGCCATCTCCTGCCAGGCTCTTCCAATGTTAGTGAAACACTAGCTGCTGGAGGAACTCAGCAGGTCTGGCTGCATCTGCAGATGGAAGTGGACTGGCGATGTTTCGGGTCGAGACCCTTCATCCATTTCCCTCCACAGATACTGCCCGACCCGCTGAGTTCCTCCAGCAGCTCATTTTTGGCTCCAGATTCCAGCATCCGTAGTGTGTTGTGTCTCCATCTTCCCATGTTAGTCCTGGTGTGTCTCCTGGCATTCTTGGAACACAGGATCTCTCCTGTCATTTATCTCATTGTTGAGAAGGTTGGGCCTCTTTCACTAACTCTGCTAATCGGTAATTGGTTGATTATTGTCACATGTACCGAGATACAGTGAAAAACTTTGCATGCTGCGTGGTAGCATAGCGGTTGGCATAAAGCTTTACAGTGCCAGTGACCCAGGTTCAAATCCGGCCACTGTCTGTAAGGAGTTTGTACATTCTCCCAGTCTCTGCGTGGGTTTCCTCCGCGTGCTCCAGTTTCCTCCCACATTCCAAAGACACACGGGTTAGGAAGTTGTGGGCATGCTATGTTGGCGCCGGAAACGTGGCGACACTTGCGGGCTGCCCCCAGAACACTATGCAAAAAGATGCACTTTACTGTGTATTTCAATGTACATGTGACTAATAAAGATATCTTATACATCAGTACATCAAGGTAGTTCAAAAGGAAAACAATAACAGAATGCAGAATATAGTGTTACAGTTACAGAGAAAGTGCAGTGCAGGTAGACAAATAAAGTGCAAAGGCCATGACTAGGTACTTTGAGAGATTGGAAGTTCTTTATTGTATGAGGTCTATTCAAGAGTCTTATAACAGCGGGATAATAGCTGTACTTGAGCCTGGTGGTGTTTGTTCTCAAACCTCTGTATCTTGTGGCCGATGGAAGGAGGGAGAATCTGGGAGCTCTCTCCCTCTCCATTGCACTTCTCCCTCCTCCGTTACAGCCACAGTGGGTGCTGCTGATTTTTGGTTGCCATGGGGAGTGTGCCTTTACGGTCTGATGCCCCTCTCTGATTGGAGCATAATAAAAAAAGCTTGTTGGCAGCTGCATTCAAAGATCTGGTCCTGTTGGGAACTGTGCAGGTACATGGTCCGGGGATCAACCACTCTGAAATTGTTTCTACAGTCTTCCTGGCTGATTTCACGTTGTTTCTTGAGGGGAATCTGAGTGGAGTTAATACAGATTGCAATGTCAATTTAGCATCTTATAAGGTGGTGAAATCCAATTTCTCGGCACTTATGCCTCAGACACCTTATGAAGACATACACAAAATTACACTTCTTAAAAGTTATGTGTGGGATGAAATATCAGTTAAAACATTCACACATTGAACTGCAGATTGCTGAAACAATTTTAATTGGGCCAGATGTGTCATGGGTAAGGACCCCCTTTGCCAGATGTCAATGACATCTGCAGACAACTTTCATCATATTGTTAATTAAGAGAATCTCACAACTGTCTGTGATTGCCCCCTCACTCCTGGGTGCAGGCAAATTAGTATTAGAATTGGAACTAGAATTGAGTTATAATTGTCACATGTACCGAGATGCAGTGGAAAGGTTTTGTGTGCGTCCCATCCAGACAGATCATTCCATTGAAGTAGCAAAGAGGAAAGCGGAATGCAGAATAAGGTGTTACAGTTACAGAGAAAGAGCAGTGCAGGCAGACAATAAGGTCCAAGGGCCATGATGAGGTAGATTGCGAGATCAAGAGTTCATCTTTAAGCGTATGCGAAGTCCGTTCAAGAGTCTAATAACAGGAAGATAGAAGGTATCCTTGAGCCTGGCGGTGTGTGCCCTCGAGCTTTTGTATCTTTGGCTTTACGGGAGGAGGGGAGAAGAGGGAATGACCATGGGGGGGGGCGGTCTTTGATTATGTTGGCTGTTTCCCTGAGGCAGTGGGAGGTTTACTGGTAGGATTAACGGTGCGTGCAGCTGTAAAGCCGGAGATGGGAAATCCAACCAGTTACTGATCTGCAGCTTAGTTTGAGGTCCCAAATGTGGATGGTGTGCAGGAAGTCCTGACAAACAGGGCCACGAGTGGAAGGCATTAGTGTTTCCCGATAATACCCTCAGTTGCCAGGCAGCTTGACGTGGCCATATAGATTAAGAAAACATTGCTAAAGAAAGAAACTGTCGCTCTCTTAGTTACATTGGATTAACTTTATTAAAACAGGGGGCATAAGTGTGTTTTCAGTCAATGGGGCAGAACAGATGCAATTCAATGGTTCCTAGATGTATGTATTTCTCTGCACTCAGTTCCAAATAGAACAAAAATAAGGAATATAATTGGAAGACAGTTTAGCACACAAAAAAATGTCGAGTTTATTGTCATATGCACAAGTACGGTAGTGTAGTGGTAGCGTAATGCTATTACATCGCCAGCGACCCGAGTTCAATTCCAGCCACTGTCTGTAAGAAGTTTGTAGATTCTCCCCGCAACTGCGTGGGTTTCCTCCGGGTGCTCTGGTTTCCTCCCACGTTCCAAAGATGTACAGGTTAGGAAGTTGTGGGCATGCTGTGTTGGCGCCGGAAACATGGCGACACTTGTGGCTGCCCCCAGAACACTCTACGCAAAAGGTGCATTTCACTGTGTGTTTCGATATACATGTGACTAATAAAGATATCTTAACTTACATGTATGCACAGGTGCAATGAAAAATTTACTTACAGCAACATCACAGGCACACAGCATTAGAGATACAATATTCACAAGAAAAACATAAATTAAACTTAAATTATACAAAATTTTACAAGAAATAACTCAATTAGAACAAAAAAAGCTGTCCATTGTAGTGCAAAGTGATCAAAGTATTGCTAAACTGAGGTAGTGATTCGGGTTGTGCAGGTTGGTTGAATAACTGAATGGTTAAAGGGAAATAGCTGTTCTTGAACTGGTGGAACTAGAATGAGAATTAAATTTCCACCTAGAGTTGAATTTCTACCTCAAGTAGAGTGACCCTAGGTCTAATGTAGATCAGCATTGGGTATTGGATGCAAGAGACGGCAAATGCTGAAATCTGGAGCAGGAAACAAACTGCTGGAGGAACTCAGCAGGTGAGGCATCATCTGTAGAGGCAGAGGGATGGTTGATGTTTTGGGTTGAGATCCTGCATCAGAATTGGTTATTGGCTGTCTGGAGTAACCCAACCAGATGAAAGTTTGCAGCCCCATTGCATTCGTCAATTCTCCATATCTCACATACCTCGAAGAAATGGTGGGTGAATCCTGGGCTGATCCTTTCTGAGTTGTTTTCAGCAAGAAAGAAGCTAATGAATAATACAACACAGACAAAAAATACCTCACTCTACTGCAAAGAGCTTGCAATAAATGTCAACAGGTCTCAACAGTGCCAGTGTCCAGATGGCACAGTCAGTACTTTTTTGTTGTTGGATTCAGTCCACGAGAGAAGCAACAGCTTTGTGAAGCGTTTAAAGCTCAGTGTTGGAGACAGATCACATCCCTCTGTGCTGCTGCCCACACATTGCCAAATTAGATATTTTCACTGATACAGTTCAACGCTGAGGTCACAGATTTTGTAAAGCTGTATTTTTACTGGGTTACCGCAGTCACACAGATTCTGTCTTTCGGGTCGACGGTGTGTGTTGGACTCCACCTGAAATCGATGACTGCAGTTGGCCATCCTGTTGAAACAGATCCTGTGTCACATCTGTGCATTCACACTACTTGCAGCCACACAGCATTTAGAGCTATTCTCTGGACAGCAAAATGACTAATTAGTCAGCCCAAATCAATGCACAGTTTCACAGTGCAGGAGAATTGTCCATAGTGTACACTCTCTGGTTTAAAAGCACTCTCTAAGTCCCAGAAACACCTGTTACAAAATACTGCATTGGGCAGATGGCAAAATCTTTGACAGTCTTCTTTTCCTTTTGGAGTTTAAACTGGCAGGAGCTCCTTTTGTGGAATCTTTTTCTCCTATCAGGTTTTGCATAGAGCAAGTGCACATTATTAAATTCCTGCCGCTCGTGATTACCTGATTGCATTGTGGAGCCTTGCAAACAGTTCCCCCTCATACACAATTAAGTCAGTGCTGGGACACCAATATTCCAATTACTTCAAACACAACAGTGGTGTGGGATAATGGTGCAGCTGTTGCCTCACAGCTCCAGAGACCCAGGTTCGATCCTGACCTCTGTGGTGCTGTCTATACAAAATTTGCACATTCTCCCTTTTACTGCATGGGTTTCTCCTGAGTGCTCTAGTTTTCTCCCATATGTCAAGATGTGCTGGTTGCTAAGTTAATTAGTTACTGTAGTTTATCCATAGGTGAACGTTAGGAGAATCAGGGTGGTAAAAGTTTACAGGGAAATATGTGAGAGAATGGCATTGATTGGGCTCACTCTGAGAGCCAGCATTGAATTAACGGGCCAAATACCCTCCTTCTATGTTGTGAGAAAATATATGATATGAGTAAATTTGCAGGCTATTTCATAATGTTGATACACCTATCCATATTTGTAAAGAAAAGACAGATTTGCATTTCCTCTGGGCCTTTCTTGACCTCAGGATGTCCAAAGAGGAATTGCATACTCATTACAATCAATGAGGAGTTTCTGAAATACAGTTACTGATGTCAGTAATGTAGTGGACAAGTTGTGCACAGCAAGCTCCCACAAATCATCTGGAGATGATGACCAACTAATTAGTTTACATTAATATCCACAGATCGCTGAAAGTTGCCTCACAGGTGGATAGGGTAGTTAAGAAAGCTTATGGGGTGTTAGTTTTCATAAGTCAAAGGGTTGAGTTTAAGAGCCACGAGGTAATGATGCAGCTCTACAAAACTCTGGTTAGACCACACTTGGAGTTCTGTGTCCAGTTCTGGTCGCCTCATTATAGGAAGGATGTGGAAGCATTGGAAAGGGTACAGAGGAGATTTACCAGGATGCTGCCTGGTTTAGAGAGTATGCATTATGAGGAGAGACTAAGGGAGCTAGGGCTTTACTCTTTGGGGAGAAGGAGGATGAGAGGAGACATGATAGAGGTGTACAAAATATTAAGAGGAATAGATAGAGTAGACAGCCAGCGCCTCTTTGCCAGGGCACCAATACTCAATACAAGAGGGCATGGCTTTAAAGTAATGGGTGGGAAGTTCAAGGGAGATATCAGAGAAAGGTTTTTTACCCAGAGAGTGGTTGGGACATGGAATGCGCTGCCTGGGGCTGTGGTGGAGGCAGGTACATTGGTCAAATTCAAGAGATTGCTAGAGAAGCATATGGAGGAATTTAAAATAGAGGGATATGTGGGAGGAAGGGGTTAGATAGTCTTAGGCAAGGTTTAAAGGTCAGCACAACATTGTGGGCCGAAGGGCCTGTATTGTGCTGTACTGTTCTATGTTCTATGTTCCAATGTCAGTTGAAGGGGAAGTACTGACCAGGTGTCTAGGGCTAACTTTGTGTTCTGCTTCAAAATAGTATCAAGGGATCGTTTACTTTTATTCATTAAGGGCAGTTATTAACCATTCTTAATTGTCCTTGAGAACGTAGTGCTGAACCATCTTCTTGAGGCTGGTAGTCCTTCTGGTGAAGGTGTGCCCACAATGCTATTGAGCATAGTTTTCCAGGATTCAAAATGAAAGAAGGGTGATATATTTTTTCATAAGGATTCGTATAGACAGCACCGGAGGTCGGATCGTACCTGGGGTCTCTGGCGCTGTGAGGCAACAGCTGCACCACAGTCCCACACCACTGTTGTGTTTGAAATAATTGGAATACTGGTGTCCCAGCACTCCTACGTTGACTTCATTGTGGATGAGGGGGATCTGTTTGCAAGGCTCAGCAATGCAATGAGGTCACCACGAGCGGCAGGAATTTAAATCTCTCAAGTGTAACTTGAGGGATTGGTGGAGATTTGGAGGTGGTGGTGTTCTAATGCAGCTGACGTACTTGACCTCCTTGTTCAGGTGTCAGGGGCTGTGCTTTTGGGAGATGTTGTCGGAGTAACTTCAGTAAGTCATTGCAGTGCATTTTGTAGGTGGCAAGCACTGTAGGGAGGATCATTGGTGGTGGAATCAATGGATGTTTAGGTGGGTGGACAGAGTGCCAACCAACCAGGCAGCTTTGACGTGGATGGAGCCTCTTGACTGCTATTGGAGCCACACTCATCCAGGCACGTGGAGAGTATTCCATTACATCTGACTTGAAGATAATGGAAAGGCTTCAGGGAGTCTGGAGGTGAGTCATTCACCACAGGATATCAAGCCTTTGAACTGTTCTTTAGTACTTAAAATTCAGTATTTAGTGTTGGCATTTAGTATTGTTCCAAGGATCCAGTTAAGTTTCTGTTCATGTAAGACTTTGGTTTATGTCTCATTAAATAGGTGAGACATCCAACTGGTTGCAATTTTATGTTCAAATCCCTGAGGTGATACATGAACTCATTATTTTCATGCAACTGAGACAAGAGAGTTACCCATTCAGCCATGGCTCCTGTGGCAACCTGCTACCTCAATACATATGCTAACCATTAACAGTTCCTCCTGAAAGGGGATAGGTATGAACTGGGATGGGGAGCAGGATGGGTGGGAGGTGGGAGAGAGGGGGCGGGAGGGGGTAGAGGCAGGCTTATCCTGTTAATAAATTAACTCTTCATTTTGCTTACTTTCCTTCGCTCTCTTTCTTGTTCTTGTTTGAAACAAACTTTACTTGAAAAGCATTTTGTCTTTGCTTGTTAAATAAAGAGATGAGACAAGGGAGACAGAGGGTGTGACAGTAAAGTGGGTGGTTATGCATATGCCAATGTGGAATGTGAAACAGTTTTTTTTAAAAGGACAACGACAACTTCCATTTATAACTATATATTTATATTTACATCGGGCAGAAGATATAAAAGCCTGAAAGCACATACCACCAAGCTTAAGGATGGCTTCTACCCCACTGTTATAAGACTATTGAACCATTATATACAATAAGAATGGATTTATATGGACTTATATATAAGGATGGACATGCCTCGTACAATAAGGATGGACTCTTGACCTCACAATCCACCTCGTTGCGGCCCTTGCACCTTATTGTCTGCCTGCACTGCACTTTCTGTGTGACTGTAACACTTTATTCTGCATTCGGTTATTGTTTTCCCTTGTCAATGGACTGTTATAATGAAATGATCTGTATGGATGACATGCCAAAAAAGTTTTTCATTGTACCTCAGTATGTGTGACAATAATAAAACAATTTACCAATTTATATGGCACCCTGATAAGGGAACACGTTCCTCTGGTACATTCCAGAGATGTTGGGAAAATGGACACTGTGCCAGATGGAAAATAATTAGGAGGAGCAATCAAGCTCTTCTCTGAAGTGTTGGGTATTTCAGTAAGTCAGATATTAATATGTTTCGCCCAGGAAGACATGGTTCTGCCATTGTCTCACTGTTATCATGTCCATTTTCCAGTCTGTGCTTCCTGTGGGTGATATTCTTCAATGAGAATCATGAATGAGGGAAACCCACAGCAAAAACATTGAAAAATTCTATTTATCCTGCATATGTGGCATAATTTTGCAAAACATTACATGGTTAAACTTTATTTGATGCTGAAACATATAATGACACAGCAGGGCCATTGACCAAGATTTTGGTCAAAGAGTTGAGTTGAAAGTTGCTGCTGAAGGAAACAGAGAGACACTGAGATAGTGAGTGAGAGAAAGAGAGAGAGAGAGAGAGAGAAAGAAAAGAGAGAGGGAGAGTGAGAAGGGGGAAGGAGAGAGAGAAAAGAGAGAGGGGTAAATTGGTTTATTATTGTCACATGTACTGAGGTAGAGTGAAAAACTTTGTTTTGCATGCCATCCACACAGATCATTTCATCACATCAGTGCATTGAAGTAGTACAAGGGAAAACAATAACAGAATGCAGAATAAAGTGTTACAGTTACAGAGAAAGTGCAGTGCAGGCAGACAGTAAGGTGCAAGGTCATAACGAGGTAGATTGTGAGGTCAGGACTCACAAACTACCTCTAGAGGACCGTTCAATAGTCTTATAACAGTGGGATAGAAGCTGTCCTTGAGCCTGGTGGTATGTGCTTTCAGGCTTTTGTATCTTCTGCCTGATGGGAGAGGGGAGAAGAGAGAACGTCTGGGGTGGGAGGGGTCTTTGATTATGTTGGCTGCTTTACTGGGGCAGCGGGAAGTATAGTTAGAGTCCACAGAGAGGAGGCTGGTTTTCATGATGTGCTGGGCTGTATCCACAACTCCCTGCAGTTTCTTGCAGTCTCAGGCAGAACAGCTGCCATACCAAGCCGTGATGCATCCAGATGGGATGCTTTCTATGGTGCATCAATAAAAGAGAGGAGAGAAAGAGAGAGACGAGAGAGAGAGACAGACAGACAGACAGACAGAGACAGAGACAGAGAGACAGAGGGGGAGAGAGAGAGAGAAAGAGAGACAGAGAGAGAGACAGACAGACAGAGACAGAGAGACAGAGACAAAGAGAGTCATAGGACATTCCAGGAAAGAATTGTATTGCGCTGGTGTTTGTCATTTGCACAGTGCAGCAATTTGTGTGGAACAATGTGAGGGTTGGATTGGAACTAGGATGCAGAGAATCTGAAGAAAAATAAATTGAAAAAGAAGAATAACAGGATAGGGAGATGTAAAGCAAAATCTGTCAATATTGAGAGGGTTGGAGCATTATTGACTTGGATGCCAGGATAATTAGCAGTCAATACAGGATCAGAGAAAGAAGAGAGCTCCCTGAGCCAATCCTGATATTCAGTCATATCATAGATGATCTAAATCCTGAAGCCAACCACCTTCTTTCACATTGTATATCTTCTAAGTGTGCAGAAATCTGCCTCTCAATGAAAAAGTTATTTGTTGAGCTAAACCATTGGCCTTGTGGGAGTGAGTTCCATGTTTCCACAACATCAGCACAGAGAAGCATTTTCTATAGAAGTGGATCTGCAGGGAACCAAGGGGTGTGAGGTTAGTGAAGGAATGTGACGCTGAGGTGATAGATCAAGTGTGATCTTATCGATGGGTGGAGTAGTTGTGAAGGGCTGAATGGCCTACTCCTGGTTCTCTTAATGTTC
This sequence comes from Pristis pectinata, assembly GCF_009764475.1. Lineage (NCBI taxonomy): Eukaryota > Metazoa > Chordata > Chondrichthyes > Rhinopristiformes > Pristidae > Pristis > Pristis pectinata. The sequence goes on from NC_067415.1 coordinate 80,581,353, forward strand.
TCAAGTTCTCTGCTCTGACTGATTACATGTCTATGGTTCCTCACTCTCAGTGGACATAGCAGCAAGCTCAATAACTGCTGCAGTCATGAAATCTAGCACGTTTTGTACCTTCTCATGTTGCCACATCTTAATTAAGGTGAAGTGTTATTAAATAATTTTGGGAAGGCAGGGTGGAGATGCAAGAGACTGCAGATGCTGAAATCTGGAGCAACACAAATGTGCTGGAGGAACTCAGCAGATCAGGCAGCATCTGTGGAGGGAAATGGACATTCGATGTATCAGGTCAGGATCCTTCATCTTGACTCAAAATTGGGTCCAGGTGAAGGATCTTGACTCAAATCGTCAACTGTACATTTCCCTCCATAGATGCTGCCTGACCCATTTGTGTTGCTTTGGAAGGCAGAATCTCTTTATTGCATTATTACACAGTACCTCAGTTTATTTTGTTCATTCAAAGGATGTGGACATCACATACACTTATTGCTCAAATTATAACCAAATCAAATGGCTTGCTCGGTCACTGCAGAAGGCAGCTAAGGGTTAAGTACATTACTGTGGATCTGCAGGCACACAATCGTCAGACAATGTAAGGATGGCAGATTTTCCTTCCTGAAGAAGGTAGGCTTTTGCAACAATCCACTGGTTTCATAGTCACTACTGCTGACAGCAGTATTTTGTAAAAAAATATCTGAATTGAATTAATTGAATTTAAATTCCCCAGTTGCATTGGTGGGATTTGAACCCTGGTCTCCAGTTTCTGAATACTAGTCCAGTAACTTAACCAGTGTGCTACCATATCAAAGGAGAGCTAAGGAAGGCAACTGATTAGTGGCAAACAAGTTTCAATTTTAATCTGTAATTTGATTTATAAACAAATACAATTTAATAAACAGACACAAAGATGTATTTTATTTATATGCATACAAATGATGCTGGGACTTGCTCAGTTGTAAATGGATCCTTTGTGTCACCCCATTCTTATTGGTTGGGTCTTCCCACTGAATCTATTGGCGAACTCCTTACCTTTATGCTTTGCCATTTCTCTTCCTGTTTGTTGGTTTTCTGCGTGAACATATGTTCCTTTTCTTCAAAGATGGAAAGCAAGAAATGGGTCTGTCACCAACTATGGAGAGACAAGCTAAACCAATGGGGATGATTTTTGGGTGGATGGATGGTTGGTTTGAAGTGAAATGTTTAATCTGAACCTGATCCCTACCCAACTCCAATCCATCGGCTTCCCGATCCTACAGACATGGTACAAGGGATGGGAAAGCAGTCTGCTCCCAGATGGTGGGCTGCCAATTGAAATACTTAATCTGCTTCTGATTTAACTGGGCCTTGAGTAAATTGGTAGTTGAAAGGAGAGGAGAACATTTTGGACGTAAAGTAAGCATGTTGACTTGACAAAGCCTGTGGGTCAGGAGAAGCAGGAGGGCTTTTATCATCTCAACTCAGCTTCAACCCGCTACACTCAAATGGTCTCCACACATGAAGGCTGCCAGGTACCAGACTCTTTCCTGGATTGTCATAGATGTGATCCTTTTTCTTCTGTTGCCTGTTTCACACTCTTTTGGAAGAGAAGCCTGCCGTCCTCCAATTGATGTGCAATGCTGAAGAGATGACAACTCAGACCCACTGGACCTCCAAATAAGTACCGGCCACAGGCAATAAATAGATGTATGCAGTACTTGGGGAGTGAGGGGGATAGTGAAATTCAAATCCCTTTTCTTCTTGCCTACCTAGTAGGTATCCCTGTTAATATCCTGCCTTTTAATATTTTAGTTTGATAATATTTGGTTATGTTCTGCTTGTATTTCATATTTCTAGCATCCATTTTGTTTTTCCTTTCATACATTGTGACCTCATTTATTCATCCTTTTCATTGTCCCTTCTGCTGGTTGTCAATGCAAAGTCAAAGTCGAGTTTATTGTCACATGCACAAGTACATGTGTGCACAGGTACAATGAAAAACTTACTTGCAGCAGCATCACAGACACATAGCATCATATAAGCAGCATTCACAAGAAAAACATAAATTAAGCATAAATTATGCACAAATTTTACAAGAAAACACAATTAGAACAAAAAAAAAGTCCATTCTGGTGCAATGTGGTCATAGTGTTGCTAAACTGTAGTGATTAAGGGTTTGCCAGTTGGTTCAAGAACCGAATGGTTGAAGGGAAGCAGCTGTTCTTGAAGTTGGTGGTGTGGGACTTCAGGCTTCTGTACCTCCTGCCCGATAGTAGCTGAGAAAAGATGGCATGGATAATTCTTAATATTGTATAGTAGACCACTTCACCAATTTGGTGAGCATTTAGCTCAGCAAAACACCTGCAATATTCCAATCAAAAGAACAATGTGCAGGTCCTGCAAAAATTTTTTCTGAATGGTGTAAGTTCATTTGTAAACAATGCAGCACTCCAGGGTTTGGACAGGCTGGTCTGAGGAATTAGTACTGACATTGCCACATCAGATAATGAACAAATTCTGTCATGTTCATTGCATATGTTTTGTTGCATTCTGCTGAAAGTCTTGCAAGTGTAGATGGCATTCTATGGTGCAGGAGTTCAAGTCAGTAGAAGTATTATCTTATACTCTCTCTCTCTGACAGGCAATACAAGAGACAGAGGCTTCAGGGAAAACAGAAGAGTTTTATTTGTTGAAAAAAACAATCTGCTGGAAGAACTCAGCGGGTTGAGCAGAACCTGTGGGAGGAAAGGAATTGTCGACATCTTGGGTCAAAGCCCTGCATCAGGACTGAGAAAGGAGAGGCGAGGTGGTCAACGTAAAGGGGAGAAGGGGAGTTGTGAGACAGGAGTCCAAGATGATTGGTGGACTGAGGAGGGGTGTAAGATAACAGGTAGGTTGCGCGAGGTAGAGGAGGGAAGTGGGGATGGAGTTGGGATGAAGTGGCAGGTGAATGATAGTTGGAAGCAGACAGAGAGAGACTAATTGAAAGGCAGATAGAACAGGGTGGAGGAGGTAAGGCAGTGTGAAGGTTGGAGACAGCTGCTGGAGAGAGATAAGAAGGAAGACAAAGGGCTACCAGAGCTGGACTCTGATAAATCAAAGAGGTGATGATGGGAACCACTGGGGAGAGGTGTATGGCAGGTGGAACCAGAACCAGACGGGGGAGGGAGATGGGGAAGCCTATGGGTGAACTGTGTGTGTATTGAGTGGATGGGACCAGGAGGGGAAGGGAATAAAGATGGGTGATGGGGAGCTGGGAGGGATTGAGGGAAAGGAGACAAATATGAGAGGACCAGAGGAAGACTAGAAGACAGGAGGGGGGGAGTGGAGGTGCAGGGAGAAATAACCCATCGGGGGGGGGGGGGGGGGGTTACCTAAAATTGGAAACATGCCATTGGGTTGTAGACCACCCAGGCAGAATTTTATTTGTTCATTATTTAGCTGTGGTGGGGTTTCCACAATTTCCAAAGTCCCTAAGCCAAAACTGGTGCTGAACAGGAAATTGCTATGGTTTTGCATCTGATCATTAAATTTCATTTTAAACCATTAAAGAAAAAGGAAACCTTGCTTTCATACAATACATCCCAAAGTATTAAACAGCCAGTGAAGTATTTTTGAAGTGTTATCACTTTTGTAATGGCGAGCAACCAATTTGCACAGAACAAGCTCACACTCAGCTGTGTGATAGTGACCACAGAATCTGTTTAGTGATGTTGGTTGAGGGATAAATAATATCCAGGAAACCAGTGATAATTCCCATTCTCTTCTTCAGAAAAATGCCAAGGGATCTTTACAGGTAGTGTAGGAGCAGGCACGGTAGTGTAGTGGTTAACGTAACGCTATTACAGCGCCAGCGACCCGGGTTCAATTCCGGCCGCTGTCTGTAAGGAGTTTGTACGTTCTCCCCGTGTCTGCGTGGGTTTTCTCCAGGTGCTCTGGTTTCCTCCCACATTCCAAAGATGTACGGGTTAGGAAGTTGTGGGCATGCTATGTTGGCGCCAGAAGCCTGACGACACTTGTGGGCTGCCCCCAGAATACTCTACACAAAAGATGCATTTCACTGTGTGTTTCAATGTACATGTGACTAATAAAGATATCTTTAAAAAAAAACATCCACCTAAGGGAATAAAGAGGATTTAGATTAATACCTCATGCAAAAGACATCATCTCTGACAACATTGTTCCATTTTGCCAACCTAGACCTTTAAGATAAGATAAGATATCTTTATTAGTCACATGTACATAAGAACACACAGTGAAATACCCCTTTTGCGTAGAGTGTTCTGAGGGCAGCCCACAAGTGTTGCCACGCTTCTGGCACCAACATAGCATGCCCACAACTTCCTAATCCGTACTTCTTTGGAATGTGGGAGGAAACTGGAACACACAGAGGAAACCCACACAGACACGAGGAGAACATTCAAACTCCTTAGAGACAGCGGCGGGAATTGAACCCAGGTCACTGGCGCTGTAATAACATTATGCTAACCGCTACACTACCGTGCCTGCCTTACAGATCTGGAGACGGTCTTGAGCCTACAACTTTTTCTGCCTCAGAAGCAAGAATGCTACCAATTGAGACAGGATTGATACTTATAACGTTAAAAATTAATCTTCCTATCTGCAAGCAAGTTCACATTTGGAAGCTAAGTGAAAGATATGGAGGATGAGATTCAGGATAATAATTATTTCTGATGTCTGTTTTATAGCTTTGGACTTTTGGGCTCTGAAGACCACTTAAGAAGCGAAGTGGAAAATTATAAACTACAGTGGTGGCTACCTTGCGATGGTTGTAGCGTAAGGTCACAGTAAATGTTCAAGTAAATGAGAAATCTAAGCCTAAAAACTGCTGTCAGCATAACTGTCGATGGTAATGGCATTGTGCATTTCTAGCCAGCAACTAGAACCAAGTAGGATTTTATCTGTTTTATCCTGTGATTACTATCCTGCCCTACCAGATTGGGAATTGCTTTCTCTCGTGGGTGTTTGCTGTTTTGTCTGCACATTTCACGACATGTGTCACTGATAACAGACCTGATTCTGAGTCGGAGTCTGATTCTGACATTAGCCTTGAATCCATCATTTTCAAAGTACTGAAGTGATAGAAATTAAATCCCCATTGTTAGCACTAGATGCACAATTGGAGCATGCATTTTGCATTTTGCCACCAGGTTTCAGTACCATTGACATAAATAGAAACAAATTACAGGAAAACAGTATTATGTGATTATGTTAAAAGATTGTTCATTTACTGTGTTCAACCAAGAACAAATTTCCATTATGTGATTAAAAGGGTGGGAGCAACATTGCAATCTTCACACATGGTGCATACTCTGCACTCTTTCTGTTGCAACATGCAATGGAGAGTGACAAATGAAAGAGAATTAGCATGTTGGCATTCAGAAGGAGCTGTTGCCATTTCAAGATGATTCTGCTGTGGGACAGTCCTCAAGAGTAGGGACTTGCCCACTTGTCTTCCTAGTACTGGAGGATGAGAAGAGTGCAGAAGGGTTGCATGGCAGATCAAATGGAAGCTGGAACCTCAGGCCAAATCATCCAGATTGCCACAATCATGCGTTGTATTGAATAGCTGAGATTCACCAGTTTGGCACAAACGTTCAACCAAGGATAAAGGTGCCCTCTTCTCTGTGCACTTTGGTTCCGAGTTAACCTATCAGCAGAGCACTGCCTGAAAGCAAGCAAAACAAAGTTGGTGAATAAAATAAAGCAATGCTAGAAGATTGATCCTTGCAATTCTATAACTCTCCATGCAAAATATTGAACTGATAATAGAAGTTGTTGACATCAGTACAATGCAAACAGGGCATGTTAGAGATAATTTTAACTCTTCCTAGTGAGAAAGATGTAGAGTGGGTGTTGTGTGTGGTGATGGTTAAGGTCAGACTAAGTCAAATTTGCCAACATCAGTGTAAGCTGACAATGTCATTGGTGCTGTAAGGTAATTTTAACAAGACAGGATATTAGCACCATCAGTTCACTATTATTAGTATGCAATATCAGAAGTAGGCTGTTCAGTTCCTCAAACCCGCTCTCCCTTTCAGTTATTTCATGACTGATCTGTGCTTGCCACTTGCCTTAATTCTTTAAGCCTTAGTACACTTGCTTAACAAAAATCTACCAATCTCAGTTTTGAAATACTTAATTCACCCGCTGAGTTTCAAAGTATTTTGGGGACATGTTTCCAGATCCCCATTCTTTGTTGCAAATGAAGAAATGTTTCCAGCATTGCTTTAGAATGGCCTGACTTGATTTTTAAGCCTGGCCCTGGTTCTGGATATGTGCAGCAGAGAAGATGGTTTCTATCTTATCAACTTCTTTGATGATTATAATCAGAGCACTCCTCAGTTGTCTCACACTCAATGCATCCCCTTAGCCACACCATTCTCTTGCTGCCTTGCTAATCCCACAACTCTTTGTGCTGGCTGTATACCAACACTTAATATCAGTTAAACCCAGTAACAGAGACGGCTGCAGTCAAAACACTGCCAGAACAAATGGTGAAGGGCCTTGAATGAACACATGCCAATTTCACAGTCTCTGATGTAGGTGGTGGGGGCTGTAGAAAGTGTGAAGCTCACTGCATGGAGTGAGAATTACTTCTGGGCTGCCCTCCACAAGCTGACTCATATCAGGAGCAGAATGACATTAACAGAATGGTGAGGACTGGTTGCCTGACTGCTTTCTCAATTAGAACATTTTAACATGCATTTTAGGGGAAATATTTAAAAGGGACTGAGGGGAAACTTTTTCACACAGAGGGTGGTGGGTACATGGAAGAAGCTGCCAGAGCAAGTTTGTATTGGTATTGGTATTTGTATTGGTTTATTATTGTCATTTGTACTGAGGTACAGTGAAAAACTTGTCTTGCATACTGTTTGTACAGATCAATTCATTACACAGTGCATTGAGGTAGTATGGGGTAAAAACAATAACAGAATACAGAGTAAAGTGTCACAGCTATAGGGAAGTGCATTGCAGGTAGACAATAAGGTGCAAGGTTAAACAAGGTAGATTGTGAGGTCAAGAGTCCATCTCATCGTATAAGGGAACCATTCAATAGTCTTATCAGTGTGGGATAGAAGCTGTCCTTAAGCCTGGTGGTACGTGCCCTCAGGCTCCTGTATCTTCTACCTGATGGAAGAGGAGAGAAGATAGAATGACCCAGGTGGGTGAAGTCTTTGATTATGCTGGCTGCTTCACCAAGGCAACGAGAGGTATAGACAAAGTCCATGGAGGGGAGGCTGGTTTCCGTGATGCGTTGGGCTGTGTCCACAACTCTTTGCAGTTTCTTGTGGTCCTAGGCAGAGCAGTTGCCATAGAACATATAGAACATAGAAAACTACAGCACAGTACAGGCCCTTCAGCCCACAATGTTGTGCCGATATTTCATCCTACTCTAAGATCTTCATACCCTTCCCTCCCACATAGCCCCCTATTTTTCTATTATTCATATGTCTATCTAAGAGTCTCTTAAATATCCCTCATCTATCTTCCCACACAACCTCTTCCGGCAATGCATTCCATGCACCCACCACTCTCGGTGTAAAAAAAATTACCCCTGACATCCCCCTTATACCTTCCTCCAATCACCTTAAAATCATGGCCATACCAAGCTGTGATGCATCCAAATAGGCAGGAACATTTACAATGTTTAAAAGACAGTTAGACGGTATATGGATAGTAAAGGTTTCGAGGGATATGGGCCAAACGCAGGCAAATGAGACTGATTTGGATAGATATCTTGGTCGTTATGGATGAGTTGGGCCGAAGGGCCTGTTTCCATGCTGTATAACTCAATGACTTATATTTTAACATTGGAGGCAGTACCACGGAGATTCTCCAGGCTAATTCCTGGGATGAGAGAGTTGTCTTATCAGGAACGGCTGGACAGTTTTGGGTCTGTGTTCCTCTGGAGTTGAGAAGAATGAGGGGTGACCTTTTCCAAACACTTAAGACCCAAAGGGGGCTTGGCAGGGTAGATGTTGAGATGTTTCCACCAATGGGAGAGTCACAAACAAATGGACATAGCTGCAAAATCAGGGGCTATTCATTTAAAACTGAGATGTGTAGGAATTCCTTCTCTCAGAGGATGGTGAACCTCTGGAACTCTCTGCCCTCGAGGGTGGTTGAGGCCAGATCATTCAATATAGTTAAGTCGGAGATAGATAAATGTTTGAAAGAATCGTGGGTTATGCGGAACTGGCTCTGAGGAGTTGAGGGCAGCATAGATCAGCCGTAATCTTATTAAATGGTTGGGCAGGCTTGAGGGGGATGGTGGCTTCTGCTCCGAGTTTCTTGTAAGCAATAATGTGAAGTGCATTAAAACAGACAATTCTTATTTAATACAGGTTTTAAAACATTAGCAAGGAGAACTTGGAGACAATCTGAAAATGAGTGCAAAGGATCGAGATGCACTATTAAGCAGCACTTGTTCATTACTGTGCAGATAGTACATTAAATTTTTCTGCTGATGCTGTTTGGAATGAGTGCTGCATGCAGTTAGTGTTAAGTGCACTATTCAGCAGGCACACTCTAGTAGGGAGCCTGATATCATAGAGCCATGGAGTTACACAGCATGAAAACAGGGCCTTCAGCCCAACTGGTCCATACTGACAAAGATTCCCATCTAAGTTTGGCCTGTTTTCCCAAATTTGGCCTATATCCCTCTAAACCTTTCCTATCCATGTACCTGTCCAACTTCCTTTCAAATGTTGTTAATGTACCTGCCTCAACCACTTCCTCTGGCAGATCATTCATCCCCCGAGTGAAAAATTTGCCCCTCAGGTTCCTATTAAAACTAACCTTTCTCATCTGAAACCCATGCCCTCTAGTTCTAGATTCCCCAACCCTGGGAGAAAGTCTGTGGACATTGACCCTGTCTATGCCCCTCATGATTTTATACACCTCTGTAAGATCACCCCTCATTCTTCTACGCCCCAGTGAGTAAAGTCCCAACCTGCTCAACCTCTCTCCGTAACTCAGTCCCTCGAGTCCAGGCAACATCCTCGTAAATCTCCTCTGCACTCTTTTCAGCTTAATGGCATCTTTCCTACAGCAGGGTGACCAAAACTGAACACAATATTCCAAACGCAGCCTCACCAATGTCTTGTACAACATCAGTCACAACTTAAAGGCAGCTGGCACCTCTTAAAGGGGATGTTTATTGTGGGTGCAGGAAATGGTGGCAGTCTCTTGAGAACTGAATCTATGGCGTGGAAAATCGGACAATGGCTGAATATGTGGAAAATGTACACCAAAGTTTTCTCATGATGTACTGGTGGCTTTGGTGGGAGAGACGGAATAGAGGGTGTTGCTGAAGGGGCAGAGGAGGAGGATTGCATTCTATATGGAGGCAGCAGGGCAAAAGGCCACTTAGACACATGATGAAATGACAGAGAGAACTGGGGCATTGTCACCGTGTTGCCTGTTGAATGTAAATGAAGTTCACAAAGAAGTTTAACAATCTCACATGAGTTATGAAGGCAGGTGATCTCATGTTCAATTAATATATACTACCTATAATACCAAAAGTCTGAATCAACGTTTAGTTTGAAAATTCCCACTACAGCCCTATCAATTAAGCCTGCCCCACCATTGAATGTGATCATGGCTTTTTTATGCTAGCCTCAACCTCCCTTCTGTGCCAGTTCTCCATAACCCTCAATTCCTGGATCTTTCGAATATCTATCTCTCTCCACCTTTAATATATCTGATAACCCATTCTCCTCCACCCTTGGGGGCAAAGATTCACTACCCTCTGAGAGACAACATCTTTATGCAACTCATTCCTAAGTAACTGGCCCCTTATCAACCAAATGGGTTAGCTCACCTTTAGAAGCTTGACAGAGTTACTCACCTCATAAGCACAACCCACAATTTGCACACATGGGCACCTATTCAATCATGACAGCAACAACATCCAAGCGTATTACAGACACTTACATACTCCCCCTCTATTTGGAGAGGAAGGTATTGTATAACAAGCATTAAACTGGAGAAGGACAAGTTCCCTACATGTTTTGTTACCCCTGGAAGAGACAATGCTGTTCACTTGAGTGTCCATTTGGAATTTCATTCATTGGAAAGGCTTTGTGAAAAGGTTTCATCGTTGTGGCAGTGGCAAACAGGTAGTGGGTATGATTGATGATGGGACCATCAGTATCTCCATTGAACCTCTCTTGCACTATTCACCCCTTACTCTCTGTGAGAGGATTTGGGATTGAGAGGTGCACCTCTTCCTTTCTCCTGTGCCCTCACCATTACCTTACCCTTTCCTCTTTGTCATTGGAAGAAGTAGAGCAGCAGAGGAAGTTGACAGTGATGCAGAAGACGCCATAACTCAATATCAGACAGCCATTAATACATGCATTTTAATAGCCAGGAAAGTGAGGGGTGAGGTGCTGGGACACTAGGTTAATGGTGCACGAACCTGCTGCCTGCATATAGAATGAAATCCTCCTACCTTGCCCCTTCATCATCAGCTAACTCAGTCTCTGCAGCTTCAACTGTCATTGTGCATCTGATGTTGGGTCTTTTCAACACCGGTGGACCATTCCCTGAAAGATTAAATAAGCTTTGAGAGCATACAGAATCTTAAGAACAACCAGGAGAAATAAGCCAGAGACTAACTTGTATATAGGTTATGATCTCTTTAAATAGCACTTGGGGGAGCCTTTCAGAATATATGAGAGGTAATTGTGAGAGGTAAAGAAAGGAGAATGGTTGGCTGCTGTGGTGCCAAATCAGTGTTGGCTGGCACCATCACCATCCTGTTCCGCATACAGCTATCAATCCTGAAGCGAATTCCAAAGATGGCTTCCAGCGCACCTCTCACTTGATATGTGTGCCTGCATCTCAGATTATGAGTTTTAATCTTTCAAAGGTGAATTAACGCTTAGTAAAATGGATACCTGCTTCTGTCTGTATCAGTGGTGCTGAGGTGGAGATGGTTGAGAGCTTCAAGTTCCAAGGTGTAAATATCACCAGCAGTTTGTCCTAGCCACATGGATGCTACAGCCAAGAAAGCATGCCAGTAACCCAACTTCCTCAGAGGGCTAAGGAAATTTGGCATGTCCCCAATGACTCATACCAATTTTTACAGATGCACCATAGAAAGCATTCTATCTGGATGCCTGAGACACAAGAAATTCTGCAGATGCTCGAATTTGGAGGAATACTCAAAAAGTGCTGGAGGAATTCAGCAAGTTAGGCAGCATTTATGGAGGGAAATAAACAGTCAATGTTTTGGGCCGAGCCCCTTCATCAGGACTATCTGGATGCCTTACAGCTTGGTATGGCAACAAGACAGCAAGAACTTGCAGAGAGTTGCCAACATAGTCTATCACGAAAACCAGCCTCCCCTCCATGGTCTCTGTTTACACTTCCTGCTGCCTCGGGAAAGCAGCCAACATAATCAAGGACCCCTCCCACCCCGGTCATTCTCTCTTCTCCCCCCTCCCATTGGGCAGAAGATACAAAAGCTTGAGATCGTGTACCAGCAGGTTCAAGGACAGCTTCTATCCCACTGTATGAGACTCCTGAACAGACCTCTTATATGATAAAGATGAACTCTTGATCTCTCAGTCTACACTATTGTGGGCCTTGCACTTTATAAGATAAGATATCTTTATTAGTCACATGTACATCGAAACACACAGTGAAATGCATCCTTTTGCATAGAATGTTCTGGGGGCAGCCCGCAAATGTCACCAAGCTTCCTGTGCCAACATAGCATGCCCACAACTTCCTAACCCATACATCTTTGGAATGTGGGAGGAAACCGGAGCACCCGGAGGAAACCCACACAGACATGGGGAGGACGTACAAACACCTTACAGACAGTGGCTAGAATTGAACCGGGGTCTCTGGCGCTGTAATAGCGTTATGCTAACTGCTACACTACCAACTTTATTTGTTTACCTGCACTGCACTATCCCTGTAACGTAACACAATATTCTGCATTCTGTTTTTCCTTAACTTTTGTACAGCCTCGATGTACTTATGTTTGGAATGATCCATCTGGATTGCACGCAAGCAAAAGTTTTGACTGTATTTCAGTACATGTAACAATAATAAATCAATTCCCAATTACAACAGAAACCAGCATCTCCCTGGAAATGCTTCCTAACCATTCACTTTTGGTTCAGGCCAATCCATTATACCTTAGTATAATGCTGGAGGTGTACTACACTGTCAGAGGTACAGTTTCTCTTGACATCTTGAACATTGATTGGGCATATTCATTTGCGGATTTGGGATTATGTCCTGGTCAGATTTCATCCCTCAATCCTCAACAGTTGAAATAGATAATTTCTTCAGTGTTTTGTGCAATCTTGCAGTGTCCTCATTTTTGCATTGGTAAGAAAGAAAACAGTGATTAAACTAATTTAAACATTGGAAATGAACACCAAGAGTGTTGGATGTGCCGCACAATAAGTCATCATTTAAAATAAAGCAATTTCTTTCCACGTAAATCTCATTAGGGATAATTAGGAGACTTCAATGAAGTAACACAATATACAAAATCTCATTTTGTGAATAAACTATTAATATATTCTGAGGCTGTGGGTCTATAATTGGATTATTAATAGTGAAGGGTAGAGAACTAAAGGATAAGGTTACCTTGGATCATTAGAATACACTACAGCTGCAAAATAAACAATTTAATGTCATTGTAATTAATGGTGAAATGACTGTAGATGAAGCAAACTTGCCTTGGAGCAGAACCAGTTCTCAAATAAAGTAGACTGTGTTGGTGTGGGAATATTTCTCCTTCTCCAGTAAATTTGGTTTGCCCTTAAGTGACCCCAGTTTGAGGGTTATTAAAGAATATAGACAATTGTGTGCTTATCATACATGCTGAATGAAATTTGTCATTTAAGTGCCTAAACTCTTTTACTTTTGGAGTGCTTTTGATAATCAAGGATACACGTGGGCATGCACATGCATACACACACACACACACACACACACACACACACACACAAACATGCATGCACACATGCACACAGCTACACAGACACAGGCACACACACACACACACACACACACAAACATGCATGCACACATGCACACAGCTACACAGACACAGGCACACACATACACAGACACACACACACACACACACACACACACACACACACACACACACACACACACACACACTAGTTTTGAAGGCAATGCAATCATTATGTTAAATGTATTACATTTCCCAGAATTGACATGATGGACCAAATGGCCTCCTTCTGTGCTAAAAGGTTTTATGACTCCTTGAATCTACCTCATCAATTCACATGACAACACAATACAGAGTGAAAAAAACAACCAGGATAACTGATTCATGTCAGAGTTTAAATTCATTACGATCCTCCTCCCAGCTCTCAGAGGTTCATAAGGCCCTTCAGCCCACTGAGTTTGTGCTGGCTATCCATCAGCCATTTACACAAATCCTACACAAATCCCTTTCTATTCTTCCTACTTTCCCATTAAGTTCAGCCCCGCACCCCAGATTTTACCACTCACCTACACACCAGGGGTGATTTACAGCAGCCAACTAACCTACCAGCCTGCATTTCTTTGGGATGTGGGAGGAAACCGGAGCACCCGGAGGAAAGCCACATGATCACAAAGAGTATGTGCAAACTCCAGAGGTATGCAGGCTGGCCAGCCATGTCACTGTACTGCCATCAGTATAAAGTCTTTTGTTTTCTCTCACTCACACAGCTTCTGTTTATAGCCACCTCTGCTAATCAGACACACAAGAGACTGCAGATGCTGGAACCTGCACACATAAAAACTAGAGGAACAGCAGGTCAGGCAACATCTATGGAGGGAAATGGACAGTCAATGTTTCAGGTTGATAAGATAAGATAAGATATCTTTATCGAAACACACAGTGAAATGCATCTTTTGCGTAGAGTGTTCTGGGGGCAGCCCGCAAGTGTCGCTACGCTTCCGGCGCCAACATAGCACGCCCACAACTTCCTAACCCGTACGTCTTTGGAATGTGGGAGGAAACCGGAGCACCCAGAGGAAACCTACACAGACACGGGGAGAACGTACAAACTCCTTACAGACAGTGGCCGGAATTGAACCCGGATCACTGGCGCTACAAAACGTTACGCTAACAACTACACTACCGTGCCTGCACTTCATCAGGACTGAAAAATAGAGGGGAGCTAGTTAGCATAAAGAGGTGAGGGGAAGGGGTAGGGCAAGAGCTGGCAGGTGATGGGTGGATCCAGGTGAGGAAGGGTGACGGGCAGATGGAGGAGGGGAGAGTGGGAATAGTGCCAGAAGCTGGGAGGTGATAGGTGGAGGTGTCAAAGGGATGAAGATGATGGATGGAATCTGATAGGAGAGGAAGGTGGAGCCTGGAATAAAAGGAGAGAGTTGGGGAGGACAGTGGGGGAAGGGAACCAGTGGGAGGAGTGTGTGGGTGATGGACAGATGGAAAGTGTGGAGAAGGAGGGAAGAGGTGGGGTGATGAGGTTTACCAGAGTTGTATAATTCAATGTTCGTGCCACTGAGTTGGAGACTACCCACTGCTATTTGCCTCAACTATTCTATTTGGGAGTGATATCCACATTCTGGCCGCTCACTGACAAAGATATCTCTTTTGAAATCACTGTTGGGTTTTCAATCAAATGCCTTGGGATGTTTTTGCTACACAATAGCAGAGGTGTGAAGGTCATAGGGACGGTGTGGAAACAATTTCCTTGAGTGGTTCCAGGGATGAGGGATCTCAGCCATGTAGTTAGAGTGAAGAAGCTGTGTTTCTTCTCCTTGGAGCAAGGAAGTCTGAGGTGGAACTTGATAGAAGTGGACAAGATCAGGGCGGATTGAAAGTGGGTAAGTACACGGAAGCTGATAACTCAGGATAGGGGGATGCAGATTTAAACTCTACCTCCTTATTCCTTCTTTATACTCCAGTTTTGTAATTTATAGTAATTTTATGTCTTTACACTGTACTGCTGCAGCAAAACAACAAATTTCACGTCATTTAAGTCAGTGATAATAAATCTGATTCTGATTCAAAAATGTGGCAGAGATACGAGCAGAGTGGCAAAGCAGGTAGACCTGCTGCCTCACAGTGCCAGATACCCAGGTTCGACCCTGACCCCTGTCTGTGTGGAGTTTGTATGTTCTCCCTGTGACCGTACAGGTTTCCTCTGGGTGCTCCGGCTTCCTCCAACTTCCCAATGACGTGTGGATTGATAAATTAATTGGTCATTGTGAGTTGCCCCTGGTGTGTAGATGTGTGGCAGAACCTGAGGGGATTTAATGGGAATGTGGGGACAATGAAATGGGATTTGTGTAGGATCAGTGTAAATGGGTGCTTGATGGTTGGCACTGACTCATTGAGCTGAAGGGCTGCTCTATGCGACTCGATGACCCTAAAGTCTTTTTTAGAAGTAAGTAGTCATGATCTGAAACTCACTGACTTTACGGGCAGTGAAACAGAATTGAACAGCAGCTTGGAAGGCATTTGAAGGAACATGTATTGGCAGGTCAGCAAGGAGATGGGCAAGGAGAGGGAATGGCTAGATTGTTCCACAAACAGCTGACATAATGGCTGAACCATTTCCCTGAATGCCTTTGAAGTTGCATGATTAAAAGGTGCTATATAAATGGAAGTTTTTGTTAAATTTATGGCTCCCGGTCCTAGATTATTATTTTAATAAAATATCTTTTTAACTGTTGTGATTGGATCTTGTGAGTTTGTTCAAAAGAGGGGACACATAAAATGATACTGCAGGTGAGCTGCTGCCTCATGGCTCCATTAATCCAGGTTCAATCCCAACCTCGGGTGCTGACTGTGTGGAGTGTGCACGTTCTTCCTGTGACTGCATGGATTTCCCCCATATGCAATGGTTTCCTCCCACTCCCCAAGTAGATGCTGTTAGGCTAACTGGACAATGTAAATTTCCCTTAGATTCGGTAAGAACCAAGGGGAAGATGATAGGTGTGTGAGAGAAAATATCTTGCAAAGCTACAGGGGAATAAGGCAAGAGGTATAGGACTGATGGGATTGCTCTGCAGGATTGCTGGCAAGGACCTGATGGGCTGAATGTCCTGCTTCTGCACAGCATTAAGTAAACAAGTAGAGACTGATGCAGCAAGTTCAACTTCAATGAATGCAGTGTGAAAGTTTGGCAAATAATCCAACACAATTCACATCCAACAAAACCCACCAATTATACAAACAAAAATTACACATCCTTTCCTTCTGCAGAAATGTTTTAGCAATGTGGCTCTTTTTAAGGTATGTGTTGGATAAAAGCACTTTGCGAGATAAGAAAAGGCAGAGGTGCTAAATTAATATTTCACATTAGGCTGTGGACACATTCCAATTTCAGTCATGTTGGCTCAGGAATTAATAACATATGCAGAGGTCTGTAAAGCATGTGTTAGGAAGAAGTTTAAACCATTAAATGTTGGCAGTGCATCGGAATCAGATGCCAGGTGCCTGGAAAGCCTAACTAATAGTGAAAAATGCAAAGGGAATGGATGAATTGGGTGGTCAGTTAGACAAAGAGGGTCAGGAAAGGTGTTGTCGGTTCCCAATGAAACACAAGAGAAGAAGGAAGAGTAACGTTTCAAGCTTCAGGAAAGGAAAACTGAGAGAAGTGAGGAAATTAAATCAAGGTAGAATTTTCTCAGCACAGAAAGAGCTCACTCAGCCCATCTAGTCTATGCCAGCTCCTAGTGTAACAATCCTATCTGTCCATTGGCCCCATTCCTTCCCCAAGATATTCTTCCTCAAATGACTGCTGAAATCCTTTCTGAAGGCATTGATTGTTTTTGTTTCATCCATCTTATTTCCTGGGTGTGTGATAAACCTTCTCCTCACATCTCACTGCACTTTCTCCGTAACTGCAACACTATATTCTCTATTCTGTTTTTCTTTTTACTACCTCGATTACTTATGTACGGAATGATCTGTCTGGATGGCATGCAGACAAAAGCTTTTCACTGTATCTCGAGACATGTGACAATAATAAACCAATACCAATACCAATCTTCTGTCCAAACTTTTAAATCTATGCTTTCTGTAACTTGAACCATTCAGTAATAGGAATAGATTGCTTCCCCAAACTAGCCTGACCTTGCACACTTCTATCAAATCTCCTCAATCTTTTCAGCTTCTCCAGTCTAAGCTTACAGCTGACATCTCTCAACCCTCAAATCAATTGAGCGATAGAGGGAAGCCAGGGCATTATAAGTTGGTTAGTTTAATGTCTGATGTCCTGGAGCTATTAGGGTCCAATAATGAGGAAGGATGATTCTCAGGTGGTCAGAGAGAGGACCAGCATGTATTAGTAGCATTACGTCAAAGTCAAAAGTTAAAGTCAGGTTTTATTGTCATATGCACAAGTGCATGTGTGCACAGATGCAATGAAAAACTTGCAGCAGCATCACAGGCACATAGCAGCATATAAGCAGCATTCACAAGAGAAATATAAATTAAACATAAATTATATACAAATTTTACAAGAAAACGCAATTAGAACAAAAAAAAATGAAGTCCATTTTAGTGCAAAGTGGTCATAGTGTTGCTAAACTGTAGTGATTTGGGTTGTGTCGGTTGGTGCAAGAACCGAATGGTTGAAGGGAAGTAAATGTTCTTCCTGTCGTTTGAAGGAGAGTAGGCACATAGCATCAGACACGTAACAGTCATAAGAACAAAAATAACAAAGTCCATTCAGTACAAGGTGGTCAAGGAGTTGCTATCATGAAGTAGTGATTAGGGTTGTGCAGGTTGGTTCTAGAACCGAATGGTAGAAGGTCAGGCTTGACAAAACTGACAGCATCAAGGACAAAGCAGGCCATTTGAATAACATCCTCCTTCCACCCCTAATGAAGCACAGTGGCTGGGGTGCGTGTCACATACAATGTAGTTACTCACTCAGGCTACTCCAATAGCACCTCTCAAACCCACAACATCTACCATTGAGGAAAATAAGGGCAGCAGGCAGATAGGGACACCACCATCTACTGGTTCCCCTTCCTATCTTGGAAATATACTTCCAGTCCTTCATCGTCATAGAGTCCCAATCCTGGAAGTCTCCACCAAGCAACATCATAGATATAGCATCACCAGTAGTTCAAGAAGGCAGCTCACTGCTATCTGCTCACAGGCACTTACACTACACACTACACAGTTCCTGTGCTGTACTGTTCTGTGTTCTATAAGCTTGGCAGGGGTGGCCAGCATTTATTACTCATCCCTAAGTGCCTGTGAGAAGACAGTAGGCCCTTTGGCCCATGATGTCTGCACCGACCATGATGGCAAGTTAAACTATCTCATCTGCCTGCACACAGTCCATATCCCTCCATTCCCTGCCTGTCCATGTGGCTGTCTAAATGCCTCTTAAACATTGCCGTTGTATCTGCTACCCCTGGCAGTGCGTTCCAGGCACCTACCACTCTCTGTGTACAAAATAACTTACCTTGCAAATCTCCTTGAAGACCTCGCCCTCTCACATTAAACCTGTGCCTTCCAGTATTTGACATTTCCTCCCTGGGAAACAGACTCTGAGTGTCTACCCTATATCTGCCTCTCATCATTTTATAGACTTCTATCAGGTCTCCCCTCAGCCACGCTCCAGTGAAAACAGTCCAAATTTGTCTGAACTCTATCCATAGCTAATAACCTCTAATCCAGGCAACATCCTGCAAAAAAAAAATTCAAAGAAACAAAACTGCAGACTGAACAATAGTGATGTATGTTCTTTATATGGTCTTGCATAATTAATTCAATAAAATTTCTCACAAGACATTGGTAGCTCAAGCTGAAGTGTATTGAAGTGAGAACAATTGATTATTCTGGAATGGAGCGGAAATAATGGGCAGAGATTCTAATTTGCAGGATGTGACCAGTGATATCCCTCAGGGATCTGGGTTGGTGTAGCAAGCATTTGCTTTAATTATTGATAGCCTAGATGATGGGATAGAGGCTCATATATCTAAGTTTGTTATTACAGGCAACACTGTGGCCCAGTATAGATTTAAGGATCAAATTATGAAGACAATCTGTTTAATTAAGTGATTGCACAGACTGTGACAAATGGATTTCATTGTAGGCAAGTGAATGTATAATGAGTAAGCCAGAGTCCGGGTAACATCTTAGTGTACCAGCTGATAATTTGGGAACAATGGTGACACAGTGGCATAGCTGTTAAAGCCACTGCCTTCAAATACATTCAATCCTGACCTCGAGTGCTTGTGTCTGTGTGATGTTTGCAAACCCTCCCTGTGACTGCTTGGGTTTCCCTGGGTGCTCCAGTTTCCTCCCACATCCCAAAGACATGTAGGTCGGTAGGTTAATTGGCCACTGTAAACTGTCCCCACTGTGTAGGGTAGGGGTGAAATCTGGGGGGAATTGGCGGGAATGTGGGGAGAATAAAATGGCATTAGTGTCGAGTTAGTTAAAAGGATGATTGATGGTCGGTGCAGACACAATGGGCCACAGGGCCTGATTCTATAGCTCTGTGACTCTAATGAAAAGCTCAAAACTGTGGAAGTAAGCAATGTACATGGGTACGGTGTATGATTAATTAGTCCAAAGAAGTACTGGTATTTACACCTAAGAGGACTGGAACAAAAGGTGTAGAAGTTATGTTACAGTTTTGTTTCAATTGTACCTGGAGTACTGCAATCAACTTCTGGCACCATGCCCTCAGGAGAATATAGTGAAACATTGATCTACCAATTTACCTCATAACTTAGAGAGGTTACAAAACTAAAATGATATGTCCTGGAATTTAGAAAATTCAGGAGTGACTTGATAATGCTTAATGAACACAAAAATGATTTCTCATTGTTAGACAATAGATCTCCAGGGGATGTAGATTAAGTATTAGATTCAGGCCTTTCAGTTGTGAACTTGGGATAGATGAAGTCCGTTATTAAGGGAATCAAGGAGTATGGGGTTAGTACAGGAAAATGACTCTGAGGTAAAAGATCAGCCTTATTCTTATTGAATGATGGAGCAGGTACAAGGGAGAGAATGGGCAACTCTTGCTTCTGTTTCTTATGTTCTACAAATGAACGCTGGTAGAAACATCTGCCATAAATGACAACTGATACAAGGTCGAATGTGACTTTTAAATCTGGACTCAAAAGGCTTTTTATTAACCATTGGTATTATGAGATATTGGACAACGGCAACTTTATAAAAGTGAATCCAGCTCTTTCATCGTAATCCAGCTCTGGATATCTGGACCTCCCTTTAACTGAACAGAGATCCTCATTTCTGTAGGTTAGATGGAAAAAAGAAATATGATAACTTCAATTATTTATTTCTTACTTATTTTACCCATGTATTCATGGTTTTAATTATTTCTTTGTGTTCAATGTGTTTTAAAATTTTTTAATTCAGGAAATATTTTTTGAAGCAATTTTAATAGTTTCCTTTGCTTCCAGCTCTGCCTTTTGTGGGCAGAGCCTCAACAGTTCACCTCCAGAGGCCTTATCAGGTGTGAAAGTTCAGCTCAATTGGTCCTCTGCATCCAGCTGAGGAAATATTGGGCATGAAGGGACCACAGACTGGATCCATCAATTATGTCACAGGGAGGGAGTTGAGGACATGATCTTACTGACACATAACACAATTGCTGGGTATTTTTTCATCATATAATACCAATACAGCAGACAAACTCATTCGCATATCAATGCCGCATAAATTTGTATTAAATGCATGTCAATGTGAACTGCAGAAGATGAATCTGAATTTTAAAATGATTGTGTTAATGACCCACAGCCGTAGCAGATAAATAAACTGATAATGAGAGCAGAAAGTTGAATAATGACTGTAGCCCCTCCCTTCACAGACCTTCCTAACATAGTTGCTTAATGATCTGTTATTCTTTCAGTACAAAGCTGCAATTTCATAATTTTACTGTGTATATTCAATATTCAGCCTATTTAAAGGTCACTGGTAAATGTCAACTGCCTGGCTTGCTAATAATGTGACAGTGACTTTTGTATTCCCTGCTGTAAAATAAGCATTTGGTGACCTTTATTTCCACTGCTATAAGCCAGCCAAATAAACTCCTCTGCAAATTCGACAGTCACCTTTCCTTAAGAGAGGAAAGTTACTTCTCGATATTTGCTGCTTTCTTTTTCTTAAGTAAGTTAAGCTACAATGAACATGTCTAAGTTATGTAGGCTTTCTGCACTGACAAAGATAACTACAGACTCCAGTGCCCTGTATATTTCCTTGCAGGGCAACTTTCTCTGGGGTTTTCATAATAGTAAGAGGAGCAATCTTCCCACTCCTTATATAGAATAAAGCTCTGTTAATGCAGCACGCTTCGGACTTTGATGGTGCCAGATGTGGATTTTCTGAACTGTTGGATGTTATTCCTATTCATACTTCAACACACCTTTAAATCAATTTTTTAGATGTAAGTGTAAAGGTGGTGTGGGAAACAGGGTCCTAGTGAGTTCAAAGGGAGCATGCAGAACCAGATGAGTTTCAAGGGACACAGAAACTGGGGCCACCGTGAGTTTCAAGAGAGCACAGGAGCCAGGGACCCTATGAATTAAAAGCAACATGGGAACTGGGGTCCCAATGTGTCAAAGGGACCCAGGAATCAGCACACAGTGCACCAACCCATCAGAATTTCCAATCCGTAGGATAATGGATTATCGGAATTTTACTGTACATTCCATACTGTCATCTGCAATGTGCTTTGTTAAAAACAAAACAAAAAAAAATTAATAAGGAATAAAATGAATACCCAACAAAGCACTTATTGGGACTTAGTCGCACTTTGACCTAGGCTTGGTCAAGAGATTGGAATTGGAGATGTCCTGGTTATTAATGGGTTGGAGGAGATTACAGAGACGGAACAGCTAACACCGCTGAGCATTTGAAAACAAGATTTAGAACTTTTAATTGGAAGCTGAATTGTATCATAAACATAAGTATCATGGAACTTCTTCCTGTCAGATCATGAGTCACACTGTCATTAATTAAACCATCATTGGAGGTGACTGAGGATTTGTTCCTGGGATATTTCTTCAAATGGATCTATCAGTTCCAAATCTATTTTCCAATCCTGTAACATATTTTATTACTCATTTGTAAACACATGCACTTCCCTGTAAGTATCTTTCGACATTAATGAAGGTCTTCAGGAAATGCATGAAAAACCTTTTACATTAAAGAAAAGTCTTCTGAAGGCCCACATCTATCCAGACTGCCATGGCGATACTTCTTCTGATACCATCCTCAGCTTGTTGTCTTCTTCTCAGAGGTCATCCTCTCTCTTTAGAGATCTTCTAATTTCTCCATTGTCACAGATGTCAGCATATCTGGAATGAATTAATTTGTAGAGTCATTGGCTTGGATTTTGCCACATGAGACTCACCAAGGCTCACAATTGTTCCGGACTTATCACATGCACATCCATAAAGAAGAACTTGCTGAGTGGTAGCCTCTTGGACTTGGTCAGTGAGGCCCTATGTTGTGCCAGGGGTTTATCCACTGTAATGGAGTCATGTGGGTGGGTCAGAACAAGCTCCATCCACAAAACTGCTAGAAAACCTTTAACAGATGGTGAAGCCACAATGCCAACTTCTTAATATACTTGGCACTCATAAACCACTAAAAAATAAAATATCCAAAATCATGCTGTGATTAGATACACTTCTTTTTGAGTCATTCCCAACTCCAGAGACTTGACCACAAAAACTTGCGTAGTGATGAGGGGAGTGCTGCACTGTGGTAGGTGTCATCTTTCACATCTGATAATAAACTGGGGTTGTCTGTCTCGTAGTGGGACGTAATCAGACACCATTTTAAGGAAGTCGTGGGGAGTCAGGGCATTGAGTATCAAAGTTGGGACGTTACGTTGCAGTTTTACAAGATGTTGGTGAGACCGCACTTGGAGTATTGTGTTCACTTTTGGTCACTCTGTTATAGGAAAGATGCCATTAAGCTGGAAAAGGTGCAGAGGAGATTTACAAGGAAGATGCCGGGGCTCAAGGGACTGAGCTATGGAGAGAGGCTGAGCATGTTGGGACTTTATTCATTGGAGCGTAGGAGAATGAGGGTGATCTTATAGAGGTGTATAAAATCATGAGGGGCATAGATAGGGTGAATGTACACAGTATTTTTCCCAAGGTTGGGGAATTAAGAACTGGAGGGCATAGGTTTACGGTGAGAGGGGAGAGATTTAATAGGAAACTGAGGGGCAACTTTTTTACCCAGAGGGTGGTCAGTATATGGAATGAGCTGCCAGAGGAAGTGGTTGAGGCAGGTACATTAACAAAATTTAAATGGACAGGTATTAGTATTGGTTTATTATTGTCATTTGTACTGAGGTACAGTGAAAAACTTGTCTTGCATACCTATTGTACAGGTCAATTCATTACACGGTGCAGTTACATTGAGTTAGTACAGACAGCATTGATGTAGGACAGGTAAAAACAATAACAGTACAGAGTAAAGTGTCACAGCTACAGAGAAAATGCAGTGCAATAAGATGCAAGGTCACAACAAAGTAGATCGTGAAGTCATAGTCCGTCTCATGGTATAAGGGAACCATTCAATAGTCTTTTCACAGTGGGGTAGAAGCTGATCTTAAGTCTGGTGGTATGTGCCCTCAGGCTCCTGTATCTTCCACCCGATGGAAGAGAAGAGAAGAGAGAATGTCCTGGGTGGGTGGGGTCTTTGATTATGCTGGCTGCTACACCAAGACAATGGGAGGTAAAGACAGAAACCAAGGAGGGGAGGCTGGTGTCCGTGATGCACTGGGCTGTGTCCACAACTCTCTGCAGCTTCTTGCGGTGCTGGGCAGAGCAGTTGCCATACCAAGCCGTGATACATCCAGGTAGGATGCTTTCTATGGTGCATCGGTAAAAGTTGGTGAGAGTCAAACATGAACAGGAAAGGGTTAGAGGGATATGGGCCAAAGATGGGGAAATGGGACTAAGTTTAGATGGCCATCTTGGTCGGCATGGACCAGTTGTATGACTTCATGACTCTATGAGTCAGACTGAATGGTTATGAGATATTGGTGGTTACCTCCTTACTGTTTGTGGGAGCTTGTTGTGTGTTGATTGCCTGCTGTATTTCCTATTCATGTATGTTTTATTGGATGTAAATTACTTTGTGATGATGTTAAGCCTAGAAAACTGCAATATAGCTCCAAGTATTTTATCTAAGTATGTTTAAATCTCACCTTTCCCTGATATTTTTTTGTTGGCAAGCCATCAGCAGTGACTTAAGAAGCTGCTTCTCTCCTACTTGTTTTTACAGAATAAAATACAGTTGAAAATACCTTGCTCTATTTCTCTGTGGGATTTTGTACCAGTCCATTATTTTCAATGGTGTGTACAATTATACCAACGTAGCATATCCCAAGAAAGGATATCCTTCATAAAGCTTAATAATGAGATCATACCAGCAAAGGGACAACTTATTATTCTATTCTTAATTTTAAAAGTATCATTTACTAAAAATTGTTGTGTCACTGGTGGTATCATCCATATATTTATTATAGTTTAAATTATTAATGTATGCATGCATGCCCGCATTTCATCGCTTTCTCAGTAAATGGGAGACTGACTTCAAAATGCAGAGAACAAGAAATGAAAATCAAATGTTGGAAATCTGAAATGAAAAAGAAAACAGAAAATGCTGAAGACACTCAGCAGGTCAGGCAGCACCTGTGGAGGGGGAATTAATGTTTCAAGTCCAGGATCCTTGGTCAGAACTGGGGAAGAGAGAAAATAAGTTCCAGCAGCAGAGATAGTGGGAGAAGGATGTGTAGAATGGGGGGGGGGGGGGGGGGGATATCCTTGATAGGGTGAGACCAAATCTGTTAAGAAAAAGATTACGCTGCTTCATCTGTGTAAAGTGTTGCTAAAAGTAGGGCTGTTGGATATGCCCAGCAGACCAGACTATACTAATGGATAAAGCAAAACTGAGCCAAAAATCCTGAATGGATGTGTTGGCCAGAAAGACTACAGATTTATGAGAAGAGCAAGTCTATGAATAGAGGTAACCTGAGCCTAGTCACTGGCTTGAGATGTCTATGAGTGGAGGTAACCTTGGCCTAGCAAACTGACAGGAGCTGGCTGAAACTGGTTTGACATTGAGAAAAACAACGGAAAGGACAAGAGGCACCAGTCCTTAGTTGGACAAGGAGCAATGAGGTGATGCTGCCTGTAACCTTGGGCTAGGTCCAGTGGAGAGGGGACATAGGCTAGCCCGATAAGACAGAGCCAATGAATCAAAACACAAGGGCGCAGAACCGATAAGAAAGAGAATAAGAATGGAGTATTTCAGGTGTAGAAGCAGTGAAAACTCCAGAGACCAACCATCGCAAAGTGATGCCTCTATATTGAAGATGTGGAGATCACGTAGGGATCAAGAAGGACACCTGGCCGGCATTAACTCATGATTCTCAGGTCACGGCCTTTCTATTCTGATTGACTGTTCCGGAAGTGACAGGGAACCCTAGTGGGTGTGTGTACAAACAGTTAATCTTGTATGAGTTGCATGCTTACTTACAGGTATATCCAAACTGTATGAATTGCATGTCTGTAACTGAACTAATAAAGATAACCAATAGAACATAGAACATAGAACACTACAGCACAGTACAGGCCCTTCAGCCCACAATGTTGTGCTGACATTTTATCCTGCTCTAAGATCTATCTAACCCTTCCCTCCCACATAGCCCCCTATTTTTCTATCATTCATGTGTCTATCTAAGAGTCTCTTAAATGTCCCTAATGTATCTGCCCCCACAACCTCTGCCGGCAGTGCGTTCCACGCACCCACCACTCTCTGTGTAAAAAACTTACCCCTGACATCCCCTTATACCTTCCTCCAATCACCTTAAAATTATGTCCCCTCGTGTTAGCCATTGTCGCCCTGGGAAATAGTTAATACAGTTGTCGCAATAGGTAATACAGATTATCTCTGTGCCTAACCAATTATTGTTGTTGACGCTGGGAATACTTGCAACAGAAGACAAGCAAAAATGGTCAGTTCTGCAGTCAGAAAGAAAGAGCAAGTTACCTAAAGTTGGAGAATTCAGCATTGAGTATTGCAGGCTGCAATATTCCCAGATAGAAGATAGAGTACTATTCATCAAGTTTGTGTTGGACCTCGTTAAGAGAGTGCAGGAGCACAAACAACCTCTGTTTGGTTTCTCCAGTGTGGAGGAGACTACATAATGAGCATCAGTCGCTGTTGACTGGATTGGAAAGTATGCAAGTGAATTGCTGCTTCATCTGCAGTGCTACAACTTTGGTAGCTGTGGAAGGAAGATTCCTGAGGAAATGAAGCTTGTGACTGTGTGGGAGACAATGGCCTGATGTTCAATGGTGAGGTATGGTCCAGAGGATGATATGAGGATGCAACTGAGAGCTGGCATTTGGCCTCTGCAAGATAGAGGTCAGTTGTCCTCCAACTGTATCACCTTTGTCAGCAGGTTTGATGATGATGTCAGGATTGGTCCTTCGTGAGCGGAATATTGCAAGTTCAGAGTGCGTTAGTTTAGAATGAGTGAAGGTAGTAGAAAAATCCAGGCAGCATCCTGGTAAACCTCCTCTGCACCCTCTGCAAACCTCCACATCCTTCCTGTAATGGGGTGACCAGAATTCAATCCAGGATTCGGCTTTTTGAATTCAGTCTTTGAATCCACAGAATAGAAATGAAAGTAGCAGATATTTTGAATCTTCTCCATCAGTTTTGTTAAAGGCCCTGAAGTAAAGATGTTTTCTTCATTTCACCGAACATTGTTAAAAGCATCTGTCATATGGATTTATAGATGCTAAGCATCCAAAAACAGCCAAAAACCTCGATAAAGTGATGCCATCCAATGTAAAGGACAGATGGGTATCTTGACTCTCCTTCTCAACTGTGCTTAGCTGGTTTTGTAAAGATGATCGAGCTCCTCACGTGTTAACAATTCTGCTGCAAAGTATGGCTCCTTGCTGTTTCTGAGTTCACTTTTCCTAAATCATCCACATTCTTCAGTAAATATCCACCACCCTGACTACCTTATCTACCACAGCCTCCCCTCCCCTTCAAAAAGCCCTTGATTAAGGGGGGCTGGCATAATGCAGATTTAAAACTTTGTGAGAATTCAGAGGATGCATTTACATTTACTGTATGGGTGCAGTCCAACAGAAGGTTGTGTCAGAAGGTTCTGGGTTCAAATCCTATTTTAGATATTCAAACTTAAAAGTATCTCCTTGTAGTCCAGTGCAGTACTGAGACAATACTGCATTAAACGTCGAACAATACAGCATAAGAACAGGTCCTTCAGCCCACAAAGTTGTGCCAAATGAATTAAAATAATAATTAAATGCCTAACTAATCTAATCCTTTCTGTCTACATAATGTCCACATCCCTCCATTCTCTGCACATTCATGTGCCTATTTAAGAACCTCTTAAACACCTTTATCATATCTGCCTCCACCACCAGCCATGGCAGCGCATTCCAGGCACCCACTACTCTCTGTGTAAAAAACTTGCCCCACACATCTCATTTGAACTTGTCCCCTCTCACCTTAAATGCATGGCCTCTTGTATTAGACATTTCGACCTTGGAGGAGAAAGCTACCAGTTGTCTACTCTATCTATGCCTCTCACAATCTTATAAACTCCTACCAGGTCTCCTCTCAGCCTCCACCGCTCTAGAAAAAACAACACAGGTTTGTCCAACCTCTCCTTACAGCACATAACCATCTAATCCAGGCAGCATCCTGGTAAACCTCTTCGGCAGCATCCTGGTAAACCTCTTCTGCACCCTCTGCAAAGCCTCCACATCCTTCCTGTAATGGGGCGACCAGAATTCAATGCAATACTCCAGGTGTGGCCTAACCAGAGTTTTATAAAGCTGCAGATTGTTAGATGGTTAGTCTATTGAATGTGATGTTAAATTAAACACCAATGCACTCTCCCAGATAAACAAAGAAGAATCTATAGCACAATTTATGGTGAATATTTATCCTTCCTTCAACATCACCTTAAAAAACGGAGATTATCCAAGTTAGTACAACCTTGCTGTTCATGGACAAATTGACTGGCTGCATTGCAGCAGTGACCATACTGCAAAAGTACTTAATTGGCTGTTGGAAAGTGGTGAGTCTGTAAAAGGTGCCAGCAAAATACAGCCCTTCCTTTCTCAATGAACTGCACTTCTTTGTAACTCAATTTCATCAATGTTTTGTAAAGAGAAACTTCATCGCCCTAGACATCGGTCGACACCCACCGGGCTGTGTTTGTTCCTTGTTGTTTACCATGCTAATGACTGCTTTAACCTTGAACTTGCCACTTAAAAATCCAGCAGCACCCAAGGCTAAAAAGAACCTTGGACTTTTACATACTGTCTATCTTAAAGGCCGTTGAAAAAACAAATTTATGAATCCTGGTTTCTTGCCAGCTTGACTTCTTGAATCATTGCTCTGTTGTTAGATTCCGGGAAGTTTTTCACAGAGCAGTTTACTTTGGGATTATTTTTTCATACACTATTGACTACAATGTTTTTGGAGTTCCTTCTGGTCACTAGATTATGAGAAATGGAAGCAGGAGAAAGCCTCTCCTCTCCTCAATCCAGTTCCATTTTTCAGAGAGATCACGGATGATTGGCATCACTTGAACTCCGATGTACTTCATGGGGAATCAAACAATGGAGTAGATTTGGAGATTTAGTCATTGGTCATACTTTGCTAGTTCTTAAAACATTCAGAAACATCCATATCATTTGACAGCCAGCTAAGCCTATGGGTGTAAGAAACAAACTGCCGGAGGAACTCAGTGGGTCAAGCAACATCTGTGGAGGCAAAGGAATTGTCGAAGTTTTGGGTTGCGACCCTGCATCAGGACTGAGAGTGTAGAGGGGAGATGGCCAGTATGAAGAAGTGAGAGGGAGTGCTGAGGCAGGGGCTGGCAGGTGATAGGTGGAACCAAGTGAGGAGGGTGATGATGGGCAGGTAATACAAGAGAAACAAAGGACTGCAGATGCTGGAATCTAGATGAAAAACACGATGATGCTGGAGGAACTCAGCAGGCCAGGCAGCATCCGTGGAGAAAAGCAGGCGGTCAATGTTTCAGGTCAGGACCCTTCTTCAGGACTTCAGGATGGGCAGGTAAAGTCAGGTGGGGGAAGGAGGGGGTGGAGTTGGGAGACAGCGACTGGTGTGTGATAGGTAGGGACAGATATGGAGGTGTAGATGCTGGAATCTGATGTAAAGAAGGTGATACATGGAACCAGATAAGGGAAAACAGGAACATATTTAGTTTAGCTACACATTCATGGGAATCCTGGAATCTTGGTGGCACTTATGCAAAGAAACATTTGTTCATCATTTTGACCTGAGCCGTGTTCCACAATCATGTGTCTCTCTTGTAGCTGCACTAACCTTCAACAATTGATTAGAGGTCTTGCTACCACGGAGTGGTTTGCAATTAATGGCGAAGCCTCAGGTGGTGGTCCTGGGGACCTCTTCTGGCCACCCTAATGGCATTTTGTCAGCGCCTACTGCCAAAGGCATTTCAACAGTTTTTATATGTCTTTGATTATCAGAGACATTAAAACAGTTGAAATAGATTTTAATAATTCAAATATAAATATTGTTTTAAATATGCATTTAAAACCACATTTAGCTAATAGAATTTAATTAAATTAAAATAACATTAATTAAAATTAAAGTAAAACTTTTCTTTACTGCTCTTTTCCATTCAGGTTGGCAACACGATTTCAATGAAGATGACCACATTCAGTACATCAGACGTCACTTGGATAACATGAGGGTTCAGATATGAATTGGTAATTGGTTTATTATCGTCACACGTACCAAGGTACAGTGAAAAACTTTGTTTTGCATGCTATCCAGACAGATCATTTCATCACATCAGTATATCGAGGAAGTACAAAAGGAAAAGAAAATAACAGAATGCAGAATCTTGTGTTACAGTTACAGAGAAAGTGCGGTGCAGGCAGACAATAAGGTGCAAAGGCCATGATGAGGTAGACTGAGAGATCAAGAGTTTGTCTTTGTCACACAAGAGTCCATTCAAGAATCTTATAACAACAAGATAGAAATCATCCTTGAGCCTGATGGTATGTGTTTTCAAGCTTTTGTATCTTCTACCCAATGAGAGGGGGGAATGGGAGGAGAGAATGACCTGGGTGGGAGGGGTCCTTGATTGTGTTGGCTGCTTTCCTGAGGCAGTGGGAAGTGTAGACAGAGTCAATGGAGGGGAAGCTGGTTTTCGTAATGGACTGGGCTGTGTCCACAACTGAATACACAATGAAGTGTGGCTGATCCCTTAGTTCAGCACAACTGAGCTGCATCCCAGAGTCAATGCTGAGTCCAGCAGGGGAGCAGAAGGTCAGATACACTGGCATCTGACCTCCAATGCATTCTGCTACTGGTATTGGTATTGGTTTATTATTGTCACTTGTACCGAGGTACAGAGAAAAACTTGTCTTGCATACCGATCATACAGGTCAATTCATTACACGGTGCAGTTACATTGAGTTAGTACAGAGTGCATTGATGTAGTACAGGTAAAAACAATAACAGTACAGAGTAAAGTGTCACAGCTACAGAGAAAATGCAGTGCAATAAGGTGCAAGGTCACAACAAGGTAGATTGTGAGGTCATAGTCCATCTCATCGTATAAGGGAACCGTTCAATAGTCTTATCACAGTGGGGTAGAAGCTGTCCTTAAGTCTGGTGGTACGTGCCCTCAGGCTTCTGTATCTTCTATCTGATGGAAGAGGAGAGAAGAGAGGATGACCCAGGTGCGTGGGGTCTTTGATTATTTTGGCTGCTTCACCAAGAGTCCAAGGAGGGGAGGCTGGTGTTCGTGACGTGCCGGGCTGTGTCCACAACTCTCTGCAGTTTCTTGTGGTCCTGGGCAGAGCAGTTGCCGTACCAAGCCGCACTTCCATGTTGCAATACACAAGCGCAGAAGTCACAAACACACTAACTTGTGCAATCCTGTTAGCTAATAGCATGTTCTTCCATCTGAAGAGGAGCAGGAATGAACCAGGCCATTAAAAACCCACTGCAGCATTATCTAGAAAGTTAACTGGTTACCACAGATAAATAATGACACTTATACAATCCAAATCTTCCACTGAGATATTGTGACATGGACATGCCAAAATACCATGGACCAGTCAGTGATTTCAATCTTTACTAGCCTATATATTTTAGGGCATTTTATGATCATTAACAAAAAGCAAAGGAGCTAACTCTTAGCTTCGGGGAAACTGTTTATCACCACATCCCAGACTGGGCACTTTTTATCCTTCAGGTTTAACAATTGCGTCAGCGATTTCAGGGGGAAGGTTGCAAACAAAAGCTGGAAACATTCGTATTATTTTTCTCAAAATTAATCCAAAGGTCCCTTTAACGATGTTCCCATAGATTTGCCTTCATTAAAGATGCCAATAATAGATACCATATTAATGTAGAAAATGCACATACAAAGGACAATCTTAATTACTGAATATTTAACATGATTAGTTATGATGACTGCTCTATTTGGCTTTTGTGGTAGTTTTATATAACATCATCTTTTAACCAAATGTAGAAAATTCTCAGCCGCTATTAAGTGTCAATTGCAATAAGCAATGAAGGTGTGTATCAGATATTAATTGAGGTAATGAAATTTCAGAAGATAAAAATAACATAATCCACATGCAAACTTCAGTTGTAATTACTGATATTAAACAAAAGTCTTCTTTAGCTCAAGTTTTAATAATCTCTTAGTACAATAGAATTCTTTCGAACTCACTTACTGATTAAATCACTGCATATCACTGGTATCATGACTGTGTAGGCAACTCCCTGCAGACAGGATTGACATGCTTTTGTGCATTGCCCAGCTGTAATTGAAAGACAATGCCCGAGGTGATTTAGGCCCAGCAGATGTGTACCGAGTACTATGCCACAGTGTAATCTTGCAGTCACTATTATTGTGTGCATCCAAGGATGATAGGCAGTAACACTGGCAGCTCATACCAGATGCCTTATTATTGATTAAGCAAGTCACAGTGAGTTCAAAGTGTTAAAGCTGCATAAGCAAGTACTTGCATGGCAGACTTGCTGGTAGTTCCCCTGAATAGGGTGTCTACAATCAGGGGTAACAATCTCAAAATGAGGGATTGGCCATTCATGAGAAGAAACTTCTTCATCTGGGGGATAGTAATAATTAGAAGTCTTTATTCTATAGGGCTGTGGAGGCTCAGTCAGTATATTCAAGACAGGAATTCAAATATATTTGGATACTAAGGGAATTAATGAATAGGGGGTTCATAAAAGAAAGTAGTACTGAGACAGATTAGCCTTATTGAATGCTTGAACAAGCATGAGACGCAGAATGGCCTGGTCCTGCTCCTATTTCTGAAGTAGAAGCTTTATCATAAAAGAGGAATAAACTGTCTCTTCTGGCCCAGTGAATAGATAAGTTAATGTAACTGTTTTTACTTTGTTTGTTATTGTGTGCAGTTCTGGTCACCTCATTACAGGAAGGCTGTGAAGGCTTTGGAAAGGGTGCAAAAGAGGTTTACCAAGATGATGTCTGGATTGGAGGGTATGTGTTATAAGGAGAGGTTGGACAAACTTGTGTTATTTTCTCTGGAGCGGTGGAGGATGAGGGGTGACCTGATAGAAGCTAATAAGATTATGAGAGGCATAGACAGAGTAGACAGTCAGAATTTTTTTTCCCAGAGTAGAAATGTCAAATACTGGAGGACATGCATTTAAGGTGAGGGGGGGACAGTTTAAAGGAGATGTGTGGGGCAGGATTTTTACACAGAGAGTGGTGGGTGCCTGGAACAGGCTGCCAGGGGTGGTGGTGGAAGCAGATACAATAGTGGCGTTTAAGAGGCTTTTAGATAGACACGTGAATACACAGGGGATGGAGGCATATGGACCATGTGCAAGCAAAAGTGATTAATATAACTAGTCATCATTAGCTTAATTAGTTTGGCAAAACATCATGGGCTGAATGGCCTGTTCCTATGCTGTACTCTTCTCTGTTCTATGTTCTCCATCATCCAGATGTGTCTTGTGTCAATGACAGAGTGTTTAGAGCTTTACATGTAGTATTTGAGGAATCAGGGGCTCAGGATTTGAATTTATGTTCCTCTTTTGTTGCTAGTCAATCTAATTCTTCCAATTCCTATAATGAAGGAAGCACGAGTTCACAAATGTGATGGTAGTAAATCATCTTCATACATTGTGCTGAAGGCACAGCTGGTGTGGCCCTTTATCTGTCAGTGACAGATGAACGTCTCTCTCACTCTGCTCTTGATCTGCTATCTGGCATCAGCACATCTGTGTTGCTTTGTAACAGAACAACAACTGGCCAGGCCAGAACTGGGAACTTGCCTTCTTCCCACTCTTCATTTGCTGTAGTATTTAAGACTCCTTCAATCACTTCCCCAGTAAATTCTTCAGTGTCTCCTCAATGACAGGTAGTCTCCCTGAACTAGGTCAGGTTGACTATCTGGTGAAGTAAAATCCACTAACAAGACAGTTATGTGCCATTCAATTCTGAATCACATCCAGAGCACAGTTGATATACAGGTGGGATCTAAATGACACTCAGAATTGAACAGAAAGCACAATGGCAAAGTTCTCTCCTTCCTGAAACTTTGGAACTTAATCCGTCTGCTATTTTCTCCACAGCCGATTTAAAACAGCTCAAAGTTTACTTTAAATGATCAAACAAGCCCATTTCAAACACATTTAATTGTTCATCTACTATCACACCTTATCACTTAATAATTATTGATGAAGCGTCTTCAATCCGAAACGTCAACACTATTTCTCTTTACACAGATGCTGCTTGACCTGCTGATTCCTAAGATAAGATATCTTTATTAGTCGCATGTACATCGAAACACACAGTGAAATGATTCCTTGATTTTATTTCAGATTTCCGGCATCTGCAGTTTTATTTTCATTTTTACTAATTGCTGTTTAATTGTTACTAATTCCAAGCTCATAATCATCATTCAAGTGATGTTGAATGTTCTGAAGTGATACTATAACCTGAAAAGGAAAAAAAATGCATAAATAAACACTTTTGATTATCACACTTAATGCAGCATAATGGATTTCAGTTTATTTCTGACATTCTTAATGAGTTCACTGCAAGCCAAAGCAGTTGGTTAATTACAAGCATCTCAAAGTGACACAGAGGAAGGAAATAACCATGGGACTCTCTATCAGTTTTCTTTATCCCGTGAAGGATGAAGTGTTGACCTTTGGCCGTCTTGGCAGGAAAGGCCATCAACATTTTCTGGTGAAGTTTTGTTTTGTTTCTGCTGTTGTTGACTGAATTATTGGGGAGGGAAGAAAATGTTCATTGTTGGAGGGATTTGTGTGTTTGGTCTGCACCCTGAATCTGGCGTTCACGTGGGACCCATTTTCCTTCTTAATTACAGCTCAGATTGGTACAGCATGCTATGAGAATCCCCCTTACAGCAGTGCTGAGTTCCCCAAATGTCAGTTTATTCAGGCCCTGCTACAGTGTACACTGGGGAGCACTTCGAGTGAGAGCTGAAAGATACTCCACTGACCCAAAAAACTTTCAGATATTTATAGTATTCGTGTCACAACAGTTACATGTGGATTTCACAATAATTCATCAGTAATCCACTTTTCCTTGTGGTATTCAGTCTTTGTTTTATCTCTGCAGGAGTTGCCTCTATCTGCCTGACAAATGGGACTTTGCCTTCATTTGCCAGACAGCCAGTTCCCCCACTCTCTCTGCAATTTGGGTGATCTAATTTATGGTCTTGTCCTTCTGTTGTGACTCTGCTTATGTTATGATCAGCTCCCCTGCATTCAGCCTATATCCCAAACCTCCACTTGTCTATCTCTGCCCCTGTTAGGTCTGCTTTGCAATCTAAACACTTCTGCAACCTAATGACTGTTCTGCTCTTCTAATGTGACCTTTGAACTACCTCCACTATTGGCGTAGTTTCCCATCATGGCTTTCCAGTCTGAATGGCACAGAAGGTGACCATATTATGACTTTCCCAATTCTGTCATGGTTCCCAGAGATTCATTCACCTTTTGGTGGGTGTATGCTCAACCTCTGGGGAAGTTGAACCTGAAACGTGTCCCCGTGAAGTGGACAAACCTCATCTCCGCCCAGAACAATGCACAGATTGCTGGAGGAACTCAACAGGTCAGGCAGCATCTATGGAGGGAAATGGACAGTTGACGTTTCGGGTCGAGACCCTTCATCTGGACTGAAAGATAGAAGGGGGATATCCAGTATAAAAAGGTTTGGAAACCATTGATTTGGTGCTTAAGGTACAGGTATTGGCTAGTACTACTATGTTTTCAGGGTTTTTTTTTGTCTTTTTTTTAACCAAACAGCTTCGGTCTTGGTAGTGGGTTTAAATTTCTTTTTATAATAAAATTATTCCAATTTTTAATATTAATTAGTTATCATTTCTGTTTATCAATATGAGGTATTGTGATTTCAAGTGTGACTCAATACAATGTATTTTGTAACATTTTGTTTTCTCTTTTGTTTCATGTACTTTGTATTTTCTATCCGGAATTAATAAAAAAAAATTGTAAATATTTTAAAGAGAGAGAGAAAAGTTTGAGGGAAGTGGCGGGGCAAGAGCTGTCAGGTGATAGGTGGATCCAGGTGAAGGGTGGTGATAGGCAGATGGAAGAGGGGAGAGTGGGAGGAGTGACAGAGGCTGGGAGGCGACAGGTGGAGGTGTCAAAGAGTGAAGATGATGGAATCTAATGAAGAGTCTTGATCCAAAAAGTTGACTGTCCATTTCCCTCCATAGATGATGCCTGACCTGTTGAATTCCTCCAGTGTTTTGTGTGTTGCTCCAGATTCCAGCATCTGTAGTCTCTTGTGTCTCCATCAACACCCAAGCCACCTGACAAGATACCCTGAGCTCACACTCTGAGTTTGACCCTGGAACTTCACACTCTGGCCCAAAAAAGAACAAATTACATTCCGGCAATCGGAACGATGACCTGAAGTCAGTGACAGAGTCGAAGAAGTAAACTGATTACATGTGGCAGACTGCAAACAGTATATGAAAGGTTTTGTATTACCAATTCTCAAAATAATTCTGTTTCTTTAAGCCCAAGTTGTAAAATAGAAATCCATTGCTTCATCCTTTCCAAAACTTACCTTAGTCTTTTCAGAAATTAGAGCAACAAAAACGTACATGTGTGAAATCTGAAATAAAACCAGAAAACACTAGAAATACTCAGTAGGTCAGAAAGTATCTCGAGGGAGAGAGTCGGAGTTAATATTTCAGGTCAGTGATCTGCTTTTCCCTCCACAGATGCTGCCTGAACTGTAAAGTATTTCCAGCATTTTCTGGTTATATTTCAGATTTTCAATATCTGCAGATTTTTTTTGTTTTTAGATGAATCTCTTTATAGTCTATATTTCACCACTTAATACCACTAAAGTCTATTTACATCTTGATGCACAACTTATTTGATTCAATAAAGCTCTAAACTATGTTGTGTTTCGATTTGAACTTGAAAATGACTGTAATTGGTTGACACCAGAGAGGTTGAAATATTTTTTTATCTGAAATAATTCTGCCATAAATGATTAGTCTTGCTAACTGCATGGTTCTTTCACTGTGTATCTGCACATCAGAACAAACACAAAACCATTTTTTTAATATAAATAATTGGTTCAAAACATAGTAAATATTTTAACAAATTGGCAAAAGTAATGTGATTGTGGTCTCAGCTTTTAAGCAAAGAGCAGTGGATTGTGTGAATCGATAACCAATCATTTTAGTAACAGTTGCTCAAGGAAATCAGTAGATGGGGTTATGACACCAGTCCTTGTGTTTTATCTGTTTGCATTGGCTCTTGGTTCACTTAACAATGCTGATATAACTGGCTTCTATAAATCTAAATGGTTTGTTCACCCGGAAAGACAAGTTGATTTTTATAGAACATTGTTACATATAATTGTTACAATAAATATTTATAAACACCAGATTCCAGAAATTCATGAATATGTGTGTGCTTTCATGTGTGTGTCCTTGTGTATGAATGTATGTGTGTGTATTTGTGTATGTATATTTGTACATGTGCATTTTTGTATGGGTATACACGTGTGTGTGTGCGTGTGTGTGTGTGTGTGTGTGTGTGTGTGTGTGTGTGTGTGCGCGCGCGCGCACTTCTGCATTTTAAAAAACACATTTGACATAAACCTCAATATTCCAAATTTAATACAATTGTGGGTTTTGTCAGCAAGTTAATATATAGAAAGATCTGGGCATTTATAATGCCTTTCACACCTTCTGATCACCCAGAGCTTGGACAAAGGAGGGACATGAATCTGAGACAATGATGATGACCATTGATTCAGAAACCCTCGGAGATCTCCTTGCTTCTACTGTGAAGGTCCTGGAGAGATTGTGGAAAGAGTTGCTTAAATGGTTCTGGGGATGAGGGTTAGAGTGGAAAAGCTGGGATTGTTATCCTGAGAGCAAAGGAGGTTGAGAGGATACGTGATAGATATGTACAAGATATCATGACTGGCCTAGATAGAAGGAAGCTGTGCCCATTAGCGGATGGTCAAGGACCTGCAAACACGTTTCAAATAGTAGGCAAAAGGTACAATGTGCAGCTGAGGAAAAACTACCCACACAGTGAATGGTGATGATCTGAAACTTGCTATCTATAGGGGTGCTGGAAACAGAATCAATCAGAGCTTTCAAAATGGAATTGGATAGGTGCTTGAGAGAAAATAACTTGCGAGTCCCTGCGGGCTTGAGTGGGGGCAATGGGACTGACAGGATTACTCTGCTAGGAAAATCTCTAAACTCAATGGATTGAAAGCATCCGCCCCCAACCACCCACCCCCCCACCCTCACCCCCACCCCCACCAAAATATCTACACTCCATGATTCTACTTTTGATCTCATTCATCTCTGAGTTTCAACACTCCAGCCTTGGTAGCAAAACTTCCACCACCTGGATTTAAGCTACACACCTTTTCCCGAACCTCTCTTTCTCTCTGCCTCTTTCATAGTCTTTAAGCTGATCCTTAACACCTACCTCATTTGGAAACACAAGAGAGACTGCCGATGCTGGAATCTGGAACAACACACACAAAATGCTGGAGGAACTCAGCAGGTCAGGCAGCATCTATGGAGGAAAATAAACAGTTGACATTTTGGGTCAAGACCTTTCATCAGGACTGTTCATCCATCCTAATATGTTCTATATTTTGGTGTGATTTTTGGCTGAGAGTGCTCTTGTGAATGCACATTGGAATGCTGTTGTTTAATGCTTCTAATTGTTTTCTAGAGAACAATCTGCCAATTTTCCTGTGCTCTATTACTTTTGCTTTTGCAGTAAATGTTCAATGCCTAATATAAAGACATATCAAGCATAGTAGGGAAAATACAAAGCAACAATGAGTTTCAAATCAACTTACTGGTCAGTAAGCTTATCATCCAAAAGTTTGCTGCCTGCATTGTAAGATCCCAAGTCCAAATCAACCACTTCCCTTCTCCTCGCTGGCTAACAGCAACACTTGGTAGAGCAATGCCTTGATCTTAAAATTCTTTTCCTTGTTTTCAATTTTTCTCTTTGCTTTCAGTCATTCCCTATCTCTGAAACCTCCGTCAGCCCCACAACCCTCTGAGATATTCATTAATTCCAAGCTTAATTGCCCCACATCGAAGACCCTTCATCAGAACTTCTGATGAAGTGTCTTTGACCTGAAACATTAACAGTTTCTCTTTGCTGAGTTTTTTTTTCCCAGCATTTTTGGTTTACTTCAAATTTCTTGAGTTTGCAGATTTTTTTTTTGATTTTCATTTAATTGCTCTACCAATGACGACTGTGCCTTCAGTTGCCAAGGCTCAAAACCCTGGAATACATTTTCTGAATCTTTTCACCACTCTCTCCTAATTTAAGGCAGTC
The DNA here is from genome assembly GCF_009764475.1 of Pristis pectinata. Taxonomy (NCBI): domain Eukaryota; kingdom Metazoa; phylum Chordata; class Chondrichthyes; order Rhinopristiformes; family Pristidae; genus Pristis; species Pristis pectinata. Next base: position 80,620,291 of record NC_067415.1, read on the forward strand.
CTAAAAGTTACTACTTTGACATTCTTTTTGTTATTTCCCAAAATATCCCTCTATGTTGCTGAGTGTCAATTGCCAATAGCCTTCCCACTAAAGCATGAAGTGGAAACGTCATAAAATTAAAGAAAGCAAGTATTTTGGTGAGGGCAAGAAGGACATTAAGTCAATATAAAGCTGATGCAATGTCATGGAGTCATAGAGCAGGGAAACACACTTTGGTCCATCGTGTCCATAACAACCATCAATGGTCTATGTAGTCTCATTCTATTTACCAGCATTTGGTCCAATGCCTTCTCTGCATTAGTAATTCAAGAGCTCATCCAGATACTTCTTAACTGTTGTGAGAGTACCTGCCTTCACCACCCATTCATACAGTGCATTCCAGATTCCAATCACTCTCTGGGTGAGAAAGTTCTTCCTCACTTTCCCTCTAAACCCTCTCTGTCCTAAGCTACAATTATGTCCACTAGTTTTTGTTGCCTCTGTAATGGGGAAGAGTTTCCTTCTATCTACTTTGTCTATGCCCCTCATAATGTTGAACAGCAAGAAAACAAAATAAGGGTAGTACTTTGTGTAAAAGAGAAAAAAAACATAGATGATATTTAATTTGAATTAGAAGCAACATACATTAAAACTAAAACTACAAATCTAGCAAGTTGAATGCAAAGGGAAAGTAATGTAATGGAACTGCATTGTAAGAATGCAAACTTGCCTGTTGTGTTTTCACTTTAACATCCTTTTCTTATGGTATAAACACAATATTTCTGGTTTGTTAAACAATGGTGACAACTGTGATCTTGGAATCCCATTTTTTACTTTAATATTGAAGGCCTTCAAAAGAGAAAAAGGGTGACCAAATTATTTCTGACGGATTAATTAAGTATCAAAGTTATATACTGATTGGATTCCTGGTCATGGCAGAACGAATTTTGAGTTGAAATGTTGATGGATAAGTGGTGAGGTTCAGACAAGAGCACTAATGGAGCAATAAGGGTTATATTTCAAACATCCCAAACACAGTTATACAGTAGGTAGCAAAGATGTTATTAACTATTTCCATATTGTGGTAAGGCATTTTCAATTGTATGCAATCATTTCTGAACATTTATATGTTACAAGTTTTCTCAAATTAGTGACTGACTTTTATTCACACTATGTTCAAAGATGAATCACAATACCCTTGTAATCTAGTTGATATTCAAGATATATTCCCGGCAGCACTTTAAAAAAATGCTGTCATTAGAACATAGAACACAGAACAGTACAGCACAGGAACAGGCCCTTCAGTCCACAATATCGTGACAAACTAATTAAGCTAATGATTTCTAATTACACTAATCACTTCTGCCTGCACATGGTCCATATCCCTTCATACTCTGCATATCCATGTGCCTATCTAAGATCCTCTTAAATGCCTCTATTGTATCTGCTCCACCACCACCCCTGGCAGCACATTCCAGGCACCCACCAGTCTCTGTGTAAAAACAGTTACCCCGCACATCTCCTTTAAATTTTCCCCCTCTCACCTTAAATGCATGCCCTCTAGTATTAGACCCTGGGAGAAAGATACTGGCTGTCTATTTCATCTATGCCTCTCATAATTTTATAAACTTCTATCAAGTCTCCCCTCAGCTTCTGCTGCTCCACAGAAAACAGTCCTGGTTGGTCCAACCTCTCCTTATTGCACATGCCTTCTAATCCAGGCAGCATGTAGGTAAACCTCTTCTGCACCCTCTCCACTATGCAGGGAACGGAGGGATATGGGTCATGTGTAGGTAGAAGGGATTAGTTTAATTTAGCCTCATGGGCCAAAGAGCCTGTTCCTGTGCTGTCCTGTTCTATGTTCTATGGTAGAAGTTATTTCTAAAACAAAGTCCATACACACCTCTGCACATTCTGCACCATGTGTCCTGGGCTTCATAGCAAGCCAATGAATGCTGGAGCCTTAATAATCAGAACATATGCAATGGCAGTACTTCACCCACAGAGCAAACAATTTGAGAACTTGGGCTGTATAGTATCCTTCAGTATCTAAATTGGTTTCTTTTAATTAAAATCTACAGCCATTGTTTACTGTTTCTGAGTAAAAAAAACTTTCCTTGGTCTTCACCTTTTGTAGCTGCCTCCTCAATGACACCTGGAGTATTTTTTTTCGCAGAAAGTGCTTCCACCAACCACACCTGCTGTCTATTGTTGCACATATGTTGTGGACACAGTGAACCATATCTCCAGCCTCAAGGTCCTCCCACACCAGACAGTCAGAGCAGACCAGCCCTGGAGCTGATAAACGTAATCATCTGAAAGGATTTCCATGGACAAGTACACTTGGGTGGAAATCTTAAACTAAATGACCGCCCTGCACAAAGTGTTGGTGACTCTCAGGAAAGCACGAGCACATCATTTGCTTTGTAATTCATTAAATCTGGATACTCATTTCACAATGTCTAGACCTCAGTAAGTGAAAAGTCCACAGATTCAAAATATTACTTTTACTTTTAATCAATATTTTCTCCATTCATTTGCCAGCCCTGTGTTAGTGAAAGAGATATCATGTCTTGATATATTGTCACACTAGAAACAGGTTATTGAATTTATTTTTTTTATTTCAAGCAAGGATGTTAATCAAAAAATTAGAAAATATTTTGATACATATGTCACCATTCTCAGTAGCAGCCTTTGATTCCATTTAGATTATATCAGGGAGACATCAAATTTCCTTTACATACATTTCTTGCATAAACAGTCCAAGAGTTCAGCAGGGTGAGGGGGGATCTCATTGAAACCTACCGAATATTGAAAGCCCTGGATAGATGGGATGCGGAGAGGATGTTTCCATCAGTAGGAGAGTCTAGGATTCGAGGGCACAGCCTCAGAATGAAGGGACATCCCTTTAGAACTGAGATGAGGAGGAATTTCTTCTGGTGAATCTGTAGAATTCGTTGCCACAGAGGGCTGTGGAGGCCAAGTCATTGAGTGTACTTAAGGCAGAGATTGAAAGGTTCTTGATAGTGAGGAGGTTAAGGGTTACAGGGAGAAGGTGGGAGAATGGGGTTGAGAAAAGAAACAAAAATCAGCCATAATTGAATGGTGGAGCAGACTCGATGGGCCGAATGGCTGTCTGCTCCTATATCTCATGGTCTTATGGGTTTCTTTTAGTGTCTCAGCGTGTATTAATGGGAAGGCCTAAACTGTTCCCATCCCTTGTAGCACATTTACAGTGACTGAACCAATCTTCTGCACATGGCTCAGTGTGTGATCCCGGACCTGAGGGCATGTCACTGAATGCTGTCATTTTAATAAGGAGAATGTACTCAATGGGAGTGCTTCACCCACAAAGCAAACAATCCATGACTTTGGTCTGTATAACATCCTTCAGTGTCTAATAACAACCAGTTCAACTGAATTTCATCAATTTAATAATAAAGCAGTGTTCGATGTGCCTGCAATGATGATGTAATTGTTCTTGGAACATTAATAACGAATTTCAATTTTGGCAAGTTTCAAGGTGTGAAATTCTTGATTGGAATGATTGCTTTGTGATTATTTTAACAGTTGCTAGCTTTGTCAGATGTTGGTGCAAACAGCAAAATCCATGAGGTAAATCCGGCCTCAGCTGATTTTCAAAAGTTTTATGTTTCTGACTTCAATGTGTGACATTCAGCAAAACTAATGCGCTAAAGGTCACCTGGGGCGATGCTCCAAAACCTTTGCTCCAAGAGTTGGCATTGCATTTTATACTTTACAGCAATAAATAGAACAAGAGCGACTTACTGGATTAAGGTAGGTATCTTCCGAAATTGGTCTATAGCTAATGAAGTACTTTTGAAGTATGGTGATTGTTATAAGGAATGTTGTAGCAGCCAAACAATGCACAGCAAGCTCCCACAAACTGCAAAATGATTGTAGTCAGATGATGATTTAGGGATAAATAATCACCAGTAGACTGGGGATAATTTACTTGCTGTGATACAGAAGGAGGCCATTCAGCCTATCAGGTCCACGCTGGGTTGCAGCAGAGGAATGCCATCAGTCTCATTTCCTTTCTTCCCCACATCCCTGCAACTTACCCCAACAAGGCTGCGTCCTCAGCCCTCTACTCTACTCCCTATATACTTATGATTGCGTGGCCAGATTCTGCTCTAACTCCATCTACAAGTTTACAGATGATACCACCATAGTAGGCCGTATCTCAAATAACGATGAGTTGGACCACAAGAAGGAGATAGAGAGCTTAGTGACATGGTGTCCTGACAACAACCTTTCCCTCAATGTCAGCAAAACAAAGGAGCTGGTCATTGACTTCAGGAAAGTGGGCGGTGTACATGTACTTGTCTACATCAATGGTGCTGAGGTCAAGAGGGTTGAAAGCTTCAAGTTCCTCAGAGTGAACATCACCAATAGCCTGTCCTGGTCCAACCACGTAGATGCCACAGCCAAGGAAGCTCGCCAGCACCTCTACTTCCTCAGGAGGCTAAACAAATTTTGGCATGTCCCTTTTGACACTCACCGACTTTTATCGATGACCCATAGAAAGCATCCTATCTGGATGCATCACGGCTTGGTACGGCAACTATTCTGCCCAGGACCGCAAGAAACTGCAGAGAGTTGTGGACACAGCCCAGCGCATCACAGAAACCAGCCTCCCCTCTGGACTCTGTCTTTACCTCTCGCTGCCTCAGTGAAGCAGCCAGCATAATCAAAGTCCCCACCCACCAGGGTCATTTCCTCTTCTCCCCTCTCCCATCACGCAGAAGATACAGGAGCCTGAGGGTACATATTGGTATTGGTATTGGTTTATTATTGTCACTTGTGCCAAGGTACAGTGAGAAACTTGTCTTGCATGAATTGACCTGTATGATTGGTATTATTGCACAACTCTCTGCAGTTGTGCAATAATGAAGTAATACCAATACATGCCCATGAGAGAGGGAGAGAGAGAGAGAGAGAGAGAGTCAGAGACTGAGGGAAAGAGTGACTGAGTGTGTGAGGGAGAGCGAGTCAGTGTGTGAAGGAGAGAAGGAATTTGTGTGAGAGAGATAGTCAGTGTGGATGAGGGAGAGAGTCAGTGTGTGAGGGAGAGATAACCAGTGTTATGCGGAAGAGAATCTGTGTGTGAGGATGAGAGAGAGAGAGAAAGAGCCAGTGTGTGAGAGAGAGAGAGAATTAGTGTGCATGAAGCTGACAGTAATTGAAGGAGACAGAGTGAATCAGTGTGTGAAGGTGATTCAGTGTGTGGGAGAAAGGAGTCTGTGTGAGTGCAAAGCGATCAGTGTGTGGGAGATAAGGGGAGGTGAGAGTTAGTGTCTGAGAGGGAGTGGGTCAGTGTATGAAAATGTAAGTGATTCACACTCGAGAATGCTGATCCACTCAGAAAACTTAGCGCAGAGACTGAATTATACGTAAACCACAGTTTCTGCAAAATCATAATTAAGTTGAGCCTTTGGCTGCCATGTGGAGTGAATGATGTGAACTTGGATGCACTTCAAGGAAATCCAGATAGGTTCATAACGAACAAAGGAATAAAATAAACATCTGAGATAAAAGCAGAGGACGATGGAAGTGCTCAGCGGGTCAGCTTCTGTGGGATGAGAAACAGTCAACGTGGGAAGTGTGGAGAGAACAGAGGTAATGTCTGTGAGAGTTTGCACATTTAATGAAACTCTGGTTTGGTTAGAAGTAGAGGATGTGGGAAGGGGTTAATACACAGTAGCAAAAACCTGTTGGAATAAATGGTCTCTGTTTACGCTGTTCATTCCATTGCATTCTGAATCACTCGGAGGAGGATAATGCTGGTGTTCTAACCAATATTGTAGGAGTTCTGGCTATAAAACTAATGTCCTTCCCATTACCACAACCATTCCCTCCACAGTTAGTGAGCTCCCTACTTATGGTCCCTAACATTTCTGTATTTCTTTTGGTTTTATATGGCAATAGATTTTATTAATTATTGTTATGTATCCCATAAAAATCTTTCTTTCAAAATTAAATGAAATAATAATCCAAACTATGCAATAAAAACAATTATACAATTCATTTTTGTTCACTGATGTTAAATGGTTGCTGTTACATTGGCTACTGTTGACGTCAATGGAACTGAATTTAGAAGGGGAGATCAGGAGATGGCTGAAACTACTGTATAAGTTTAACATAGTGACTTCAATTCTTTTATCCCATTCAATGATCATTTCTAGTATGGTTTGAGTTTGAACCAATCTGGAAATGTGCGGAACACAATTGGCACGTAGGATAATTCCATATTACAAGGATAGGCCAGGAATTTTCCCCAGTTGTCTCTCCAGAAGCACAACAAAGGGTGTCATCATCTAACTATGAAGAAGGCACATCAGCATCTCTACTTTTTTAGAAGTTTAAGGAGATTTGGCGTGTCAGTGAAGAGTCTGACAAGCTTCTACAGCTGTACAGTGGAAAGCATTCTAACCGGGTGCTTCATGGCCTGAGATGGAAACTCCAATGCACAGGAATGTAAGAGGCTGCAGAGAGTGGTGGACTCAGCCAGTTCCATCCCGGGTACAACTCTCCCCACCATCGAGGACATCTACAAGAGGCGATGACTCAGGAAGCCAACATCCATCATTAAGGACCCTCACCATCCGGGCACCATCTGGGCCATCAGGCAGGAGGTCTAGAAGCCTGAGGACCCACACCTTAGGGTTCAACAACAGCTTCTTCCCCACTGCCATTAAGTTCTTGAACAAACCCTAACACCACTTATATTTCTTTATTTTCTCTCCCTCAACTTGCACTAATGTCATATGTTTATTTTGTCATGTATTTATGTATAATTTATGCTAATTTAAGTTTATGTTCTTATGTGTGTCATGTCTGTAATGTACTGTGCTGCTGCTGCAAAGAGCTAATATTCATGGCATTTATACCCTGGGTATGTACGCCTATGACAATAAACTTGAACTTGAATAACTGGCTGTACAACTTAATAGAAGGATGACAACACATATTCAGGATACGTTAAGACAATGTGATCCAGCATGGTTAAGATCTGAATATTAGCATACAAGTATCTTATGGAGGCTAACACCTCCATTACAGTCGCAAATGAAGGATTAAGAGGAATAAGCATTCATGCAGTAACTTCAGTACAGTAGAATTTTGTGTCATTATACTCTGAAAAAATAGCATAAAATTAGGTAAACATAATAATAAATGAATACACAAGATTTTTAGGATATTTACTAGCAGAAATAAAATAATTAACAAAAACGGCAGATTTTAATTGAGCCTGTTTCAAGAGATTAAAACTGGAAATTAGCATGCATTATAAATCTCTTAATTAAAAATAGAAAATGAAGGACATTTTCTGCAACCGTGCAATCTGGTATTATTTTCTTACATTTTCATGCAAGCTTATAGATCCAGACCGCTGATACTGATCTCTGTGGATTTGGTATTCAGGTGAGAAGAGAGATTAGGCATTTTATTTTTCCTTTGGCAAAGGAGGAATAAACAGCTCGTCACCCTCCCTGTTTGGTCTCCGGCATCTCCAAGGCAGATAATCACACGATCACCAGCAGACTAGCTCCCACCAGTCTTAAACTGGGACATGCGAACAGTAAAAGGACTTGCACAGAAAAATAAATAACTACATGAATAAAGAGATAAATAAATCCATGAACACAGAATAACTATGTACCAATTTAAAATGTCAACTATCCTTGGGCACAGAAGGTTCCAAATGCAGAATATTCTTCTTTATATAAGGGGCACAGTATTCAAATAAATTTCCAGTATTCTATCTGGTATCTATTACCGCTGTTCAAAACAGAAACCAACAGATTTAGGGGATTAGATAGTCCCAGTCGAAAGGGTTTCTGTCAAAAGTAATTCATCTAGAGATATTGGAGTACAAGCTTCTTGTTTCTTTTCCTTTTCACCATCGAGGTCTCACAGTTTTAACTCTTTGACTTCCAGCTATTGAAGAATTGTAGGAGTACCACATTAGGAATGGAGTCTGTGCTCTCATTCTGGGAGTTATCGGATCACCTTTCACACTGGGTCAAAGTCAAATTTATTGTCATATGCACGAGTCCATGTGTGCACAGGTACAATGAAAAACTTACTTGCAGCAGCATCACAGGCACATAGCATCATATGAGAAGCATTCACAAGAAAAACATAAACATAAATAGATCACAGTATTATCCATTTAATCCTCCATTTAACTGCTGGCACCCTTTGGGCACTCTGTACAGTCACTGAGTCCTACAACATGGAAAGAAGCCTTTTGGCCCATTGACTCCATGCCAACCATCAGGCACCCATTTACACATATCCTGTTTTCTTTCACAGTCCTGTCTAGATTCTACAACTCACTTGTACCCCAGGAGTAATTTAAGGTAGCAAATTAACCTACCAACCCTTACACCTTTGGGATGCAGGAGGAAACCCACGCAGTCACAGGGGGAACATGCAAACTCCACACAGGCCGCACCTGAGGTCAGTATTGAACCCAGGTTGCTGGAGTGGTGAGGCAGCAGATCTACAAGCTGTGCCACTGTGCCTGGAACTTGGAGGAGACTGATTTGGGCCATGGCAGCAGGACACTTTCTGTTTTCAGGGATAAGACTGAAGAGATGAATTTAGGCCTGTTATTAGCCTAATCTCTGGAATTTTCTGCTACTGAGGTTGACGGAGACCAGACCATTAGATCTTTTCTGGTCTCAACTCCCCTTCTGTGCCAGTTCCCCATAACCTCAATTCCTCGATCTTGCAGGTATTTATCTGTCTCTACCATAAATATACCTGCGGGATCGAGGAATTGAGGTTATGGGGAATTGGCACAGAAGGGGAGTTGAGACCAGGAAAGATCAGCCGTGTTCATATTGAATGGTGGGGCAGATTTGAAGGGCTGTGTGGCCTAATTCTGCTCCTATTTTCTTATGTTCCTGTGTTTTCTGAGAAGCCTTCCTATTCTACTTCTCCAGATCCCCCACTCAGGAAAGTATAGAAGTAAGAAGTCATGGCGCTCACCTTAAAATCAGCCTTGGCCTTTGTTGACTTGGAAAAAAATTGAGCTTAATTTTTGTCCAGTTGTAAAAGGTTTTAAGTCACCACAGAGCGTAATAACGAGTGCTGGTATCCTCGAAGTATGATGGTCAATTTGGTAGCCTGCATACTAACAGGCAAGATTGGACAGAGAATGCCACCAGCTGAAATTAGGTGCCTCACAATCACTTAGCTGACCCAACAAGTTACCCGATAGCATCACAGAATCACTTGGGCAGCTCAGTCAGCCCTTTCCCCTGCACTTTATTCCCCTTCACCTTGCAGACTATTTCCTTTCAAGGGCCTGATAACTCTTTCCACCAGTGTTATGGACAATGAGTTCCAATCTTTCACCACTCTGATGATATAACTTCCACCCATTAAAATAAAACAGCGTTTTTACTGAAAATAGTTGACAGGGAAATAAGATCAATTAATGTTACGTCATATCCCTGGTTTTAATTGCTTTCTCTCATTCAATGAATAAACCACTCAGTCACCTATCTTTCTACACTGCTCCTGAACAACTGTTGGAGAATCAACGGGCCATTATTTTGCAAAGAAAAATCAACTGTATTGCATCCATCAAATCTGTGGTTTGATTGGCTGGGATGAGGGAATTTGCTTCATGATAATGAGTCTACCTATTGATTTTCTTTCATTCTTCATCTTGAAGAAAGCTATGACTCTCTGAACCCACTTTCCTGAAAATGCTGTTGACAAGAAGGATGGTGTAGTTCTAGCTGAAGACCAAATCTTTAGCAACACTTTGCATTTATACTTTTACCTTTTTTTATTTTGGGGATTTTGAGGAGGTTGCTGGCAAGACCTACATTTGACACCTGTCATTAATTTCTCATTTCCTGTCCTTCTGGTGAAGGTGTTTCCCCTGTCCATTTACACACCAGCCATCCTTTACATAAAGCTGACCATCGGGTGCAAAGTGTAGCCAGAACCTTGTTCCAGCACACCTGCAGCCCACCTCTGGCCTCAGTGGTGAGTCCACAATATCTTTCAAGTACCTATCTGTCTCCACCATAAATATATCTAATGATCTGGCCTCCACCAACGTCAATAGCAAAGAATTCCAGAGATAACACAAATAATGGGCCTCAAGTCATCTCTTCCCCCTTATCCCTGAGAACAGAGACAAAACTCTGCTGCCACATCCCAGAATGTCAGCTTTGCCAGATGTTGCCTACAAAACCATCAGCTGTCATTCAGCTCAATTCAGCCTTTCAAATAAAGTTCATCCAGGGCCAGGGTCTGATGATACATCAGTGAGAAGTTTGAAGTTCAATAGCTCCTTGGATTTTAATGTTGATGCATTGTCATTCTGCTGCCTTGTTTTATTTTGTTTTCACAGAGGACTGATTTCTGCAGCACTAATGCTAGAAATCGAATTATCAAAATGTCAGTAATCTCACGTCCTTATCTAAAGGTTCAATCCCACCAGCAGAAAAACAAGTCTCTGTAAAGGATTATTGCCTAGAAATTAGGCAAGATATGTAGAAGCAGAGAATAGAATCAAACAAGGGAACAATTGGACTCAACATTCCTCTGCTTGCTTTTGGAAAGGGGTGTCCGATCAATCACCTGATCCTTTCCCCATACAAATTACTATTTTTTGAGGTAAAATCAGAAAATGCTGGAAATATTCAGCAAGCCAGGCGTTGAGAAATGGAATCAAAATTTTAGGTTGATGACTTGTCCATTCAGACTGGAAAAAAGTTGAGACCGATCATGTTTTAAGAGAAGCGGAGGGGTAGTGAGAACATTAGCTGGTATAATTTATGTATATTTTATGTATAACTTATGTATAATTTATGTTCCATGTGTTGTCTGAACCTATGTGCCTTTGATGCTGCTGCAATCAAGTTTTTCATTGCACCTGTACCTCACTGTACTTGTGCATATGAGAATAAACTTACCTTGATTTAACTGACAATAAAAATGTTTGTGATAGAATCAAACGGAGAGATACTAAATGGCACAAGTGGTGTTGGCTGAGAGATGAAGGAGGAAGTTTGTTGGAGGTGAAAGTTTGTTAATCACAGCTTGTCTGCTTGAGGGAGGTGGAGACTGGAGACAAATGAAATCGAAGGAAGGGAAGGAATAAGAGAAATAAGGAAACTCATGTTGGAATCTTGAGATTCATACAGGGGTAAACAAAATACAAAAGGTGATGGAAATCAGAAATGAAAACAGTGATTGATGGAAATCCTCAGCTAATTGGGAAGCAAGTAGAGTTACATTTGTGGTCAATAAACTTTCATCAGAACTTCCCAGGTCTATGGGTTGCTCAGTGCTGCAGCAGTTGTAGCTGCTGCACAGAGATGCAGCAATCCGGATTCAATCCTGGTCTTGGGTGCAGTCTGTGTGGAGTTCACGTGTTCTCCCTGTGACTGCATGGGTTTCCCCTGGTGGATCTGGTTTCTCCCCACACCCTAAGGATGTGCTGGCTGGTAGGCTAATTGGTTGCGGTAAATTATCCCTCTTGAAGGTAGTGACTAAAGAATCAAGGGGTGAGTTTATTAGCATGTGAGAGGAACAGATTACAGGGGCATGCATGAGAAAATGGGGTTAATGGGAATGCTCTGAGAGCTGGCGTAGATGCAATGGGCTGAATGTCCTCCTTCTATGTAAAAGACAATATGAGATACAAACTGGATGGGCTAGTTATCTGAAATCGTGGAAGTCAAAGATAGCCAATCTTTCCTGTTCCCATCAAAACTTCCAGGTCATCAACCAGCAAAAATAACTCTGTTCTTCTCTCTCTACAGATGCTGCCTGACTTACTGAACATTACCAACATACTCTGTTTCAAGTTCTGATTTCCAGCATCTGCAGCTTTTATTGTGCTTTTTTGTTTCATTTTACTGATTTTTGCTCCTCACATCTCCCTTGACATCAGCCTGCAAATGAGGCTCTCCTTGGTATTGGTATTGGTTTATTATTGTCACGTACCAAGGTACAGTGGAAAGCTTGTCTAACAAACCAATCATATAGGTCAATTCATTACACAGTGTAGTTACATTGAGTTAGTACATTGATGTAGTACAGGTAAAAACAATAATAGTACAGAGTAAAGTGTCACAGCTACAGAGAAAGTGCAGTGCAATAAGGTGCAAGGTCACAACAAGGTAGATCGTGAGATCATAGTCCATCTCATTGTATAAGGGAACCGTTCAATAGTCTTATCACAGTGGGGTAGAAGCTGTCCTTAAGTCTGGTGGTACGTGCCTTCAGGCTCCTGTATCTTCTACCTGATAGAAGAGGAGAGAAGAGAGAATGTCCCGGGTGGGTGGGGTCTTTGATTCTGTTGGCTGCTTCACCAAAACAGCAAGAGGTAAAGACACAGTCCAAGGAGGGGAGGCTGGTGTCCATAATGTGCTGGGCTGTGTCCACAACTCTCTGCAGTTTCTCCCTGCAAACCCACTGAGAAGATCTTGATCTTATTTTACCACAACAGGTGAGTGTCAGGTGCATTTTTAGATTCTCCACTCACTGACCCCTTAGGGTGTTCAATTTCCATTTGTCATCTTCACATTAAAAGAAAACACAGGTGCCAGGGGATGGTGGTAAAATTATCGGCAGAAATATAAAGATTAAAATTATCTGTTCACCACTACGCAAGGAACATCTGTGGATCTCTGCATTCGCAAGGACTTTATGACTTCTGAGGCAATGCTTTGAACTAATTTCCAATTAGATTTATGGACTGCTGACAAACAAGGATAGATAATGGACAACAAACAGTTACTGGAGGAACTCAGTGGGTCGAGCAGCATCTGTGGTGGGAAAGGAATTGTCAACGTTTTGGGTCAAAACCCTGCATCAGTACTGCAATCACAGACAACTGTAATTTTCTATGTCCACAGAGAAATGCTGGATTAATTCAGGGCAAAAAAATCATCTAAATTGCTGGAGGATCATTAGGAAATTCTTGTATTTACTAAAATGGAGTGGATGTCATAAATTATGCATAAAAACAAATCCTCAGTACCCATCCCAAAATGAGTTAAGCCTGCAGAAGATATTATCTGACTTGTTGAGCATTTGGTATTTTTATTTCATTTTCGAGCACAGATCAGGTGGATGGTAACAGTCTTTTTCCCAGGATAGAGGAGTCCAAAACTAGGGGGCATGGGTTTAAGGTGAGAGGCGAAAGATTTAAAGGGGACCTGAGGGGCAATTTTTTCACACAGAGGGTGGTGAGTGTATTGAACGAGCTGCCAGAGGAGATGTTTAAGGCAGGTACAATAGTATAATTTAAGAAGCACTTGGATAGGTACATGGAGGGGCGAGGCTTAGAGGGATATGGGCCAAACGCAGGAAATTAGGACTAGTTGGGTGGGCACCGTGGTCGGCATGGACTGGTTGGGCCGAAGGGCCTGTATCCGTGCTGTATTGCTCCATGACTCTTTGACTCCTTCTGTAATTTTTTTGGGAATGTGTACTTTTCAGATATAATTACAATTCAGTTACTTGATCACAAGGATCTGATAAAGCAAAATCAGGTTCTTCCTTGGTTACAAACATCTGACTTATGGACACCTCGTACATACGATCGAGCGTTAGGGAGACCGGCGGGATGAACGGGGATGGATTTGTTGGCCGCTGCGGGTGGAAGGGGGCATTTCCACGTGCCTTCTCTCGCCACCCCCAGAGCCACAACAATCGGGGGCTGGGTGGATTCGAGCAGAGCTGGGGGCGCTGAACAGACTCACTGGCTCACTCACTGAGTCAGTGAGGCCGTCTGGTGGCCTCTCTTCTCGTGCCTGCTCCCTCCCTGTTCACAGCTGTTTCTGTGACCCTCTCCCACACACTATTGTTGTTGATTTCTGACTTACAAACAGTTCAGGTTACAAACAGTCCTGCCGTAACCTGGGGACTGCTTGTATAGGTCTAATTTCTGGGTACTTTTGAAAGGTTGACGCTCAGTAGCTTGACGTATATGCCAGTGTGTTTGTTTAACGACATCAAGCTTAGTATCATTCAAAGTTTATTTTTCAAATCTCTTCTTGCTGATTCAGAATTCAGGACGAACATGTCCCTATGAGGAAGCAAGACTTGGAAGGCAAGGTTCAGGAACCTTGGATGACACAAGATGTTGTACATTTAGTCAAAATTTAGTCACCAGCATCTCTACTTCCTCAGGAGGCTAAAGAAATTTGGCATGTCCCCTTCGACACTCACCAACTTTTATCGTTGCACCATGGAAAGCGTCCTACCTAGATGCATCATGGCTTGGTACGGCAGCTGCTCTGCCCGGGACCGCAAGAAACTGCAGAGAGTTGTGGACACAGCCCAGCGCGTCATGGAAACCAGCCTTCCCTCCTTGGACTCTGTCTTTACCTCTCGCTGCCTTGGTGAAGCAGCCAGCATAATCAAAGACCCCACCCACCTGGGTCATTCTCTCTTTTCTCCCCTCCCATCACGTAGAAGATACAGGAGCCTGAGGGCACGTACCACCAGGCTTAAGGACAGCTTCTATCCCATGGTGATAAGACTATTGAACGGTTCCCTTATACAATGAGATAGACTCTTGACCTCACGATCTACCTTGTTGTGACCTTGCACCTCATTGCACTGCACTTTCTCTGTAGCTGTGACACTTTACTCTGTACTGTTATTGTTTTTACTGAACTACATCAATGCACTCTGTACTAACCCAATGTAACTGCACTGTGTAATCAATTGATCTGTATGATCGGTTTGTAAGACAAGTTTTTCACTGTACCTCAGTACAAGTGACCATAATAAACCAATACCAAAACCAATGAAAGGAAAAGGAAGCATATGTAAGGTTTAGGAAACTGAAATCAGACAGAGCCCTTGAGAAATATAAAGGAAGCTGGAAAAAACATAAGCAGGGAATCAGGAGAGCTAAGAGGGGCTGTGTGCTGTCCTTGGCGAGTAGGATTAAGGAGAATCCCAAGACATTTTATACCTGCATTAAAAACAAGAGGGTAGCTAGGGAGAGGGTAGGACCACTCAGGGACAAAGGAACTGGGAGAGATACTAAATGAGTACTTTGCATCGGTATTCATCAAGGTGACAAGGGCGATAGTTAGATCAGGGAGACATATGCTGATATTTGAGGGCATGTTTAAGATAGATTTCTATCTATCTTAATCAATGTTGATGTTGATATGAATTCTGTTGATAACAAGAAGGAAGAGATGTTGGGTCTTTTGAAGAACATTAAAGTGGATACGTTTCCAGAGCTATCCCAGATTATTAAGTGAATAAAGAGAGGACATTGCTGGGGCATCTTTGTATCCTCTTTAGCCACAGGTGAGGTCCCAGAGAACTGGAGAACAACCAACGTTGTTCCTTTTGTTTAAGATGGACAACAGGGACAAACCAGGAAATTATAGGCCAGTGAGTGGTAGGGAAATTATTGGAAAAGATTCTTTGGGATAGGATTTACTCACATCTGGAAAAGCATGGGAGAGTCAACATGGCTTTCTGTGGGGGAGGTCATGTTTTACAAACTTGGTTGAGTTTTTTGAGGAGGTGATGAAGATGATTGATGGGGTTTTGGCAGTCAATATGGTCTTCAGTAAAACATTCGACAAGGTCCCTCATGATAGGCTGATCCAGAAGATTAAGGCACGTGGGATCCACAGAAACTTGGTAGAGTGTATTAAAAACTGGATTGGTTGTAGAAGCCAGTGGAGGGGTGTTATTCTGAATGGAGGTCTGTGATCAGTGGTGTTCCGCAGGGATCAGTGCTGTGATCTCTGTTATTTGTGTGATACATATACAAATGATTTATATATCTAAACTGTAGGTGGGCTGATGAGTAAGTTTGAAAAAGCACAAAAATTGTGGAGTTATGGATAGTGAGGAAGTTTGTCAAAGAATATAACAGGATATGAGATCTGCTGCAAATGTGGACAGAGAAATGGCGGGTGGAGTTTAATCCAAATGAGTGCGATGTGTCAGACTTTGGGAGGTCAAATGTAAGATAGTATACAGTAAATGGCAGGGCACTTGAGGGATCCTGGGGTACAAGTCCGTAGCTCCCTGATAGTGGCAACACAGGTAGAAAAGGTGGTAAAGAAGGCTTATGGTACACTTGCCTTTATCAGTGGAGGCATTGAGTGTAAAAGATGGGAAGTCATATTACAGTTATGTAAAACGTTAATTAGGCCACATGTGGAGAATTGTGTGCAGTTCTGGTCACGATGTTACTGATGTGGAGGCTTTGGAGAGGGTGCAAAATATGTTCACCAGGATGTTGCCTGGATTAGAGAATATTAGCTATTAGGAGAGGTTGGCCAGCCTTGGATTCTTTTCTCTGGAGCGTCAGAGGTTGAGTGGTGACCTGATATAAGAATATAAAATTATGAGAGGCATAGGCAGGGTAGGTAGTCAGAATATTTTTCCTCAGGGTGAAGATGTCAAATACTAGAGGGCATAGATTTAAGGTGAGAGGAGGGGGAAGTTTAAATGAGATTTGCAAGGCAAGTTTCTTACAGAGAGTGTTAGATGGCTGGAATGCATTTAAGAGGCATTTAGAGGTATTTAAGTGGCAGGGGATTAGTTTAAATTGGCATCATGGTCGGCACAGATATTGTGGGCTGAAGGGCCTGTTCCTGTGCTGTATAGTTCTATGTTCTATAATATTCCTATTTTCATGTTTGCAATTTACTAAACTTTACTTGAGCAATAAAATTCTAGAGCTTTATTATTAACACAATAAATAGGGTTAACTACTTCATTTTTTATTGTTGACCTCAGATTTTATATGACAAAAGCTTTATGTGTTTAAATGTAAAAGGAGGTAGTTTCCTGAAGCTGAAATCTTCAAAAGCTGTGTGTGTGTGTGTTTGTGTGTGAGTTTGTATGTGTCTGTGTTTGTATCTGTGTGTGTTAGTGTGCATGTCTGTGTCTGTGTGAGTTTGTATTTGTGTGTGCGTGTGTGCGTGTGTGTGTGTGTGTGTATCTGTCTGCTTATGCACAATTACACACAATTGCTACCTAGATACTGGATCTTATGCTAATTCAGATTGTGAAATGGATTTCTTCCATGCTGTGCTAGTTACTTTTAAGTAGGGTAAGGTAATATAGTGGTTCAGATACTGGACTTAAAATCTGGATATCTGGATTCTATCCCACTGTGGCAGCTTCAGAATTTAATTTCAAGTAATTAAATAAATTTGAAATGAAAAATTATTTCCAGTAATAGTGACCATGAAACTACTGTGTTTTTTCAGAAGCTGATCTGGGTCACTAGTATCCTGCTGTCTGAGTGTGGAACCTGATAACTTCATGTCCAATGCAATCATGACTCTTAACTACTTTCTACGATAGTCAAGTAAGATCGAGGGGCAATGAAGGATGAGCAGTAAATGCTGGCCTTCACGGCTACACCTACATCCAATGAATAATAAATAAGCTTCAACCCATTTATCTGTAGTGCACTAAAACAACTTCGAATTATCACAGTAGGCTATCAAC
Organism: Pristis pectinata; assembly: GCF_009764475.1. NCBI lineage: Eukaryota > Metazoa > Chordata > Chondrichthyes > Rhinopristiformes > Pristidae > Pristis > Pristis pectinata. The sequence goes on from NC_067415.1 coordinate 80,637,781, forward strand.
AGAATTGCTTTAATGGCTAGCACAGATCTTCAAAGATTATTTTCTGGAATAAAATGAATGTTGCTAGGTGTCACCACATATTTATGATGCACTATGAAGGTCTTATTGAGAATATATATAATTTATTTAGGTCATCTTAGTCCATGAACTCACCCAAAATTTAAGTGATGTGTTTTGTAACAGTGCTATCAGTGTTTGGCTTTGGTGCAGAGTATTGTCAACGGCTCGTTTGTTCAGTAATGTGTATCATGTGGCAGAGGAAGCATCCTGATTGCTTTTGATCTGCATGACCTGAATCAAATGGTTGAGTGACTGTTTTTCTTGCACAAAATACTGCCTGACTCACTGTAGTCAAAAGTTATACAAGATGTTTCACTCCACTGGTGATAAAACCACAAACACAGTCTTAGATTGCAAATTAACAAAAATCCCAAAGCTGTTCCTCGGTGATGCTTTTCCAAGATGCTGGAGAAGGTTATTACCCAAATTTCAATTCAATGACCTTGCTCTACATGAAGCTCAGAGACAAATAAGGAAAGTTAAAGTAATCCTGTGGAATTCTTCAAATGGTCTTGCTGTCAGAGGTTTTCTGACAGATCATCCTTTAAAACAAATGGGCTATTATTTTTTCCTTAAGAGCACAACAGGGAAGACTATGTAGGTTTCTTCAGCACATGTCCCACACTGTGGCCGATCAGAAAATATTTGCATCAACTTCTTGACATCTGGTTGCCTGTAATTGGAGTTAATGAGGCAACAATGCAAAGGCGTAATCTATTAGCCTTTTTTAAGAAGGCTGGCATTTTGCCGTTGCTTAGCATTTTATTTCAGCTGCTTTTAATCAGTTCTGGAGATGTCATCTGCAAGGATGGTAAAACATAAAGTTTTATGGTCTAGAAATTCTTGTGCACCTTGTAGTGGGTCTTCTAGGTTATCACAGCACCAAGGTTTCAGCTATGGGTGCACTGCTACACTCCAGTAATGTACAAGGGACAAACATTCAGGTGCTACTGTCAGGCCATACATAATTTGGCTTCTGAAAATATGCAGATAAGCAAAGACAGCCTTGAAATACGTCTCCAACTGGGAGAAATATTGCAAGGTAGCAGATGCATACCTGCAACCATCAGGCTCTTGAACCTACCTGCAGAACCCTAACCCTACTACAGCAATGGAACATTATGGACCACCTCTTGCACTAGCAAGGACTTGTCTCCAATGGCATCATTGTTTTTTTGTTACACTAATATCTTGTTTTTGAACAGTCTTTTTATCATTGTATGGTATAATTTTATGTGTAATTTATATTCTGTGTGTTGTCTATACCTATGTGCCTGTGATGCTACTGCAAGCAAGTTTTTAATTGTACCTGTACCTCACCGTACTTGTGCACATGACAAACTCGACTTGACTTAGATGCGACTTGAATTGTATTCTATGGAACCAAAAGTGGAGTAAAGCTCATAGGCACTACAACTTAGATTGCTTGTTACTACTGACCATAGTTTGGACATATGCACTTACACAAGATAGAAAAATATAACATCTTAGAAGCTCTAAGTCCTTTGTCCATGCACAGCATCACAGGTAATCATGAATTATGCTGAAAAATATCTCTTGACATTGCATTAAAGTTAATATACTCAGTCAAACTCAGCATGGTTATGAACAGTTGTTGAAGAACATTCCCTCAACGTTCACCACAACATCAGATTGATATTGGTTAGCATGATGAGCAGAACTTCTCTGCACCTACTGTTTATTACCAGAAGTTGATGGCCCTCAAACAGAAATAGAAATGGTGGAAAAATTCAGCCAGTTAAGAAGCAGCTGTGGAAAGAGAGCTACTTTGAAATGCACCGATATTCCTCTTTCATCTCGGAAGTTTAGAGATCAAAATATGATGCTAAAGAGCCTCTTCTGCACTTAAGTCTTGACTCCCGTCAGTGTTGACTCCATTTCTTCTTTGTGTATGTCTTCTTCAGGCTCCTCAATAACATGGCCACCATTTGAAACAGAGCAGAAATCCGTTCATTGACGCTAACTGTACATAGGAGCAGCTGAGCATTGTAATCTGTGCTTGGAATCTAGTTCCATTGAACTCTTACGGAACAAAATTTCAGGAGCAAATGGTCTTACTTTAAGCAAAAAAACAGATTACTGAAAAATCTCAGTGGGTCAAGCAGCATCTGTGGAGGCAAAGGGATAGTTGATGGTTCGGGTTAAGACCCTCCATCAGGCTCCATCCTTTAATAGCTCATCCTCAAGGTGGCACTGGCAACACCAGCCTTGATACTTATGCTCAAGTTGTACTTGAACCCACAACAAAATGATCCCATGTCAAGGGTTCCACCAATTGAACAAAGACTGGAGACACAAGAGACTGCAGATGCTGGAACCTGGAGCAACAAATAACCTGCTGGATGAACTCAGCAGGTCGAGCAACATCTGTGGGGGGAAAGGAATTGTCGACGATTCAGGTCGAAACCCTGACGCTGACTAAGCTACCAAGCATTCTGAAGACAATAATATGCCACATTTCGCAATTAGTTATTAAAATTGTATTTTATTTACACATTATGAATTAAGCAATCTGGTCATAAAGTGGTCCCAAGAAATAGTGCTAATGGTACGAAAGTAATAGCTAATTTGGTAATATTGTCAACTTCCATAGATTAACCTTGCAATGGAAGTAATGCAGTGAAATTTGAATTCAGTCAATAATCTTGTTTACACGTATTTGTTAATTTACTGAATTAACTGCTGTTACATATTTTGTTTTAATTGTAAGATGTCCACTAATCTACTAATGTCAACAAACTGTAGAATTATGTGATGGCTTATACATAAAGATACAGTTTCTCTGGCATGTTTGCAGGATTTGTGGGAATACCTGGCTGATGCAGCACAGTTTAACATTGTTTTTTCACAAATAAATCCTGACAAATGTGAAATTAGAACAAATAAGGGAAGAAATAAAAATAGAAAATTCAAGAAATATTTAGCAGCTGAGGGAGCAACTGTGGAGGGAGATAGAAAAGAAGCAAGTCAAGTCGAGTTTATTGTCATGGGCACAAGCACGGTGAGGGACAGGTACAATGTAAAACTTGCATGCAACAGCATCACAAGCGCATGAATTCAGACAAGACATGGAACATAAAGACAGTGAAAGAGACCTTTTAGGTAAATAACCCTTTATCACTTGAGTGTCATCAACCTGAACCATTAATTGCGTTTCTACCTCCACAGACATTGCCTGTCCTGCTGAGTTTTTTCAGTATTTTTTACTCTTATTTTATATTTCTAGCACCTGGGGTTCTTTGATCTTCAAATAACAGGAGAAGTATGCCTTTGGCCAGTATTCCTAACTGTGCAACATAATAGTGACAGTTTAATTTAATCTGCTTCTGAAATTTGTATCTATAGAATTGGATTTTGGAAATAGGTTGTAATGTACAGCCACAACTAAATTGAGTGACCATATACTCCTCACGAATGTATGAGTCCTGAGTTGATGTAATGGAAGTCTTCATAAGAGTGAAGGGGTTTGACAAGGTGGATGCAAGGTTGGAGTTCAAGAGAGTCCAGAGAGTGGTGGGGATATCAATATCTCCACCACATGTAGTTGATAACATATAAAAGAAAGCAATCAAAGTAAGTGAGAGAAAAATGAAATGGAAGGATATGCTGCCAGAGATCGATGAATTAAGGTGTCTGGAGGCTCCAATAAAGCATGGTTAAGTTGGACTGAATGGGTGTTTCTATGGTGAAAGTTCTATGGAATAGACTCATAGAACTGTTACAGCATGAAAGTAACTCATTCATCCCATCAAGCACATACAGGATCTGAGGAGAACAATCCCATCAGTTCTCTTCTCCTTTTCCCCCAAAAGTCATATACTACTTTCCTGCAAGTGACTATTCAATTCCCATAAGAATTCCTTGATTGAATCTATTCCCATCATCCCTACAGGTTGTGAATATCTTCTGGATAAAAAATAAAGTCAATCTTGGACTCTTATCCAAAACTTCAAATCTGTCTCATCAGGTTCTTGAACCATCCATAACTGGAAACAGCTTCCATCAATTTACTCTCTCTAAATCTGTCAAGATCTTGTACATCTCTGCCAAATCTCTCAACCTCCTTTACTACAAGGAGAACAGCCAATTTCTCAGCTCTAACTTTGTTGCTGAAATCCCTTGTTCCCGGGACTATTGTAGGAAATCTTTTCCACATCTTCCAGGACCTTTACATCCTGCCCAAAGGTTGGTGACCAGAACTGGATGCAATACTCCAGGTGTCACCTCATCCAGCACCATGCCTATGTTGATTTCAGCAACTTTTTCTCCTCCTATCTAGACACTGTGCAAAATGTCTTAATCATTAGACACTACTCCCAGGAATGGTCCTGGAGTGCTTCACTTCCTCAGCTTACTTCACCTAACTATATATTTTATGGTGCTTTACAGTCCAGGTCAAGTTTATTGTCATGTGCACAAGTACAGTGAGGTACAGGTACAATGAAAAACTTGCTTGCAGCAGCATCACAGGCACATAGGTATAGACAACACACAGAACACAAATTATACATAAATTATACAAGACAGTGAAGAAAAAGACTGAGTGAAACAAGACATCAATGCAAAAACACAATCAGAAACAAGTTCGTGGTAGTGCACAAGGTGGTCTGTGGTGTTCCGTTGCTGAGGTAGGGAGAGGAGTGTGCAGGTCAGTTCAAGGACCTGATGGTTGTAGAAAAGTAGCTGATCCTGAACCTGGTCATGTGGGACCTCAGGCTTCTGTACCTCCTGCCTGACGGTAGCAGTGAGAAGAGGACATTGCCTGGATGGTGGGGATCCTTGATGATAGATGATGCTGATAAGGAGAGAAGTGTGAATGGTTCCACTCATGATGGATAGAGACAGAGCATCAAACTCACCGCACAGCCTGTTGCTCAGAGGCAAAGACAACATATATCAGACAGAGAATTATAAGCATACAAAGCAGTGGAATGATAAGGAACTGCTTTGAAGCTGTGGCATTCAATATTTACCACTGCCACCAACATGCTATCTCCATCCAATACCACGCATCTTCAATGAGGAGGAATGTGAAATGAAATGATATGAAGAAGTATGAAGATGTGAGCAGTTATCAGATTTAAGGATAAAATAAAGGAAATCAAGAGGATTGAATTAATGATCCAGAAATATGAATTCAAGTTCCACCACAAGAGCTGGTGAATTTAACTTCAGCTGATAAAACATAAGACCTTGTATCAGTCATAGTTATCGCAAAACTATTGGATCGTTGTAAATCTGTTTCACTCATGTCCTTCAGGGAAGGATATCTGCCATATTTATCTTGTTGATACATAACTCCAAGCCCAAAAAAATGTGATTAACTCTTAAAAGCCCTAAAAGTGGCCTTGTAAGATTCTCAGTTCAATCACACAGGCAATATGTGATGGCTTAGCTAACAGCATCTATGTATTATGAATGATTAAAGAGGAAAATCAGATTTAATAACGTAATTGAGCTATCATTTATATCAACCTCGGTACATCATGAAGTACTCAAAGAAAATGAATTTTACAAATTTTACAATGCAGTAGCTCTAAAGTTTGTTGAAGTGGAAAATTACCCTGGCAACCATCACAGTGATCTTATAGCTTAAGACTAGTGGAGACTAATTCTGTCAAAATTCTGTTCCAGAATTAAACGTGCTTGAAGAATTCTTCAGTAGGTTTAACCTTCCTGCATTTAAATCAAACTAGAGAGTATCTTTGAATACTTTGTGTTGAAAATGAATCATGCGCTTATTATTCTTATTATCCAATTTCCTAATGCATTGGCTTCAATCAAAAGAAAAAAAGAAATGAGTTGGCTGTATGATGTCAGGCAATTCACTATTAATGGTTTTCAAAATCTTCAGAGAATTTTAGAAATTTAGCAAACAGAAAGAGGATATTTGGCCCATCATGTCTGTCCTACTCTAAAAAGAACTATTCAGCCTAATCCCATTAGATCCCATATCCTTGAAGGTCATAGCAAGAAGAAGAAGGTTGTCTAAGCTTAAAACAGGATCTAGATCCATTGGAAAAGTGGAATGGCCAATGAAGTTAAAGCAGAGAAATGCAAAGTGATGCACTTTGGGAAGTTAAACCAGAGCAGGGCATACCCCGTGAATGGCAGGGCCCCAGGGAATGTTGTGGAACAGAGAGACCTTGGGGTACAAATACACTGTTCCCTGAAAGTGGCAACACAGGTAGACAGAGTGGTGAAGAAGGCGTATGGTACGCTTGGCTTCATTGGCTGAGGCATTGAGTATAGTAGTTGAGACGCCATGTTACAGTTGTACAAATTGTTAGTTAGGCTGCACTTGGAGTATTGTGTACAGTTCTGTTTTAGCTTAAGATGGTGCAGAAGAGATTCACAGGAATGTTGCTTGGAATGGAGGGCCTGAGTTATAAGGAGAATCCGGATAGGCTGGGACTGTTTTCCCTGGAGTGAAGGAGGCTGAGGGGTGATGTTATAGAGGTTCATAAAATCATGAAGGGTACAGATAGGGTAGATAGTCACAGTCATTTTCCCAAAAATTGGGAAGTCTAAAGTCTAAAGTTAGAAGGCACAGGTTTATGTTGAGAGGGGAAAGATTTAAAGGAGATCTGAGGAGCAAGTTTTTCACACAGAGGGTGATGGGTGTATGGAACGAGCTGCCAGAGGCGGTGGTGAAGGCAGGCATAATTACAACATTTCCAATGCCATTTAGACAGGTACATGGATAGGAAAGTTTAAGACATACATGGGCTAAACACAGGCAGATGGGATTGGCGTGTTTAGGTCTCTTGGTCAGCATGGACATATTGGGCCAAAGGGTCTGTTTCCATGCTGTACAAATCTATAGCTCTATATCCAGGTCCTGTTTAACTGAGAGGGGTTCCTACCTCTGCCACCTTGTCATGTATATAATTCTGCACCTCCACATCCTCTGGGTAAGGATATTTTCCTTAACTTATTCTAATCTTTCTACCAATTAGTTCAAATCTGTGCCTTCAAATCTATAAACTGTCTGAAATGTCTCAAAACGCATAAGGACAAGAGCTCTCGGGTATGAAATAAAAAATAAAAGGAGCAAGAGTGACAGGAGTAAGAACGCTCTCATGCAGTGTGTGGTTGGAATCTGGAAATCACTGCCTGCAGACATGGTGGAGGAAGGTTCTATTGTAGTTGTCAAGAGATAAATATATGGTGGGAAAACATTATAAGGAATGGCCTGTCTGTAGAACTAGGCAGTTGCTCTGGCAGAGGGCTGAATGGCCTCCTTCTATGATTCTCCAATGGGAGCATTGTTGGGCAATCTTAAAGAGAATGAGCCATGTAAGGGCAGGCGACCAGCAGCTTTCTCAGAGAGGTGGGTTTGAAGAAACGGCTTGAGGAGGAGAAGTAAGGGGTGAAATTGAGGAAAGTTTAGGGAGACAATTCCAGAGCTTGGTGTGTCGGTAGGTAATGGCTCCTCAGCTAATGATGGTCAAAAATGATGGATGGGTAAGAGGCTGCTGAGGTCATAGAGCAGGAGGACATAGGAAAGGACAAGATGGTACAGGGGTGTAAACACAAGGATGAGAATTTTAAAGTTAAGTCACTGCTGAACTGAGATACACGTTGGCATTGCTGAAAATAAAGTTCTTCTCATCCTGACTTCTGTGTTTCAGCACCACATCACCTGTCTTGCAATCATTGAACCATGGAACGATTATGGCACTGAAGGATCAATTGCTCCAAGTTGAGCAGCCCATCTGGTCTCATTCCCCCACACTTTCCCCACAGTCTTGCAAACTATTTTCTCTCAAGAGTTCGTCTAATTCCCTTGGCGGAGCCCTGAATGATTCTGTTTCCATCAACCTAACAGATACCACATTCCAGGTCATCTGTTCATACCTACTCTCCAGGTTAAAAAACATTTTCCCTTATAACTCTCTGATATCCTTTGCTCAAAATCTATCTCCTCAATTCTTGAACCACCTGTTAATGAAAACTTTCTTCCTTTTATTGACTCCATCTAAGCCAGTCATGATCTTCTCCACCTGTACCCAATCTCCTTTCAACCTTCTTCAAGGAGAACAGCCCGAGCCTCTCTGGTCTAACCTTGTAGCTGTAATGACTTGTACATCTATTGACCATTATTGACCAGAATGACCGTCTTCCTTGAAAACTCCCAACAAGTGGAACCTGATAATCAAATTCACATTCAACTAAAGGATTTCTTGAAATATTCAAATCCATAATGGTGGTGTGTATCATTGGAGTCTGATTTTTTTTGCCTTGCAGTTCATAGTTAGACAGGTATTATGCCTTGTGAAAGAACCCGAGATGTTTTCAAAATAAAACCGGACAACAGGCGATGGCCTCCGTTGCCCTCGGTGACTCTACACTCACTGAGCAACACAGTCGGCATGGATGAGTTGGGTGAACACCCTGCTCCCATGCCGTATGACTCGATGACTCTAGGGCTGGCAATGTTTGGCAGACTGCGAGAGAGAAATTGAGTCAACTTTTCAAGTTGACGACTTTTCAACAGAACATCCAACATTTCCAATTTTTTTGATTTCATAGAAGTTTGTAGCAAGATCATTCAAAATGTTATAATTCGCCAACATATTTTGGATCACCGATTCAAAAATAGACTTCAAAAGCTGGCAAACAAGTAACAGGTAAGAAGTGGTTGATTCAGTCCACAAGCCAAAGTCATTAACCCTATGCTCACCCTCCAGCCCCACTGACTTGGTATACACATGGACCTCTGATCCAAATGGCCTTCACGTCATGGAGCTGGGTATGAGACAGAGCAAGGCCACAGTAGCAACTAGACTTAGGATGACCCAGCGTTAAGTCCTAGAATGCCCTGGCTACTTTCAACAGGAGGCAAGGCTAAGTGTCAAGTCTTCTCCTGTCAAAGTCTCTGAGGCTTTGCCAGGAGTTTTTAGGTGACTCAAATATTTAGAGGCATTTTAAGATGATTAACGTTGGTTTAAAATACTAAAAAAACATAAAAAAATAATTGAACACTAATTATAATTAAAAATCATTAAAAGAATCTAAAATAAATAACCAGTAAATGACTGAAATTATCTTTTTCTTCCTAATCTCCAGGTTATCCCCACTCTCATGAATGTGGGCTCTAAACCTATGGTTGGTTGGTTTATGTGGGGAGAGCTGGATTTCCTGACGTAATATTCCCGACTGAAACCTACTGAATATTGGAAGGTTTGGATAGAGTGGATTTAGAGAGGATGCTTCTAGTAGTGGGAGAGTCTAGGACCAAAGGGCACAGCCTCAGAATAAAAGGATGACCCTATAGAACAAAGATGAGGGGGAACTTCTTTAGCCAGCGGGTGGTGAATCTGCCGAATTCGTTGCCACAAATGGCTGTGGAGGCCAAGTCATTGGGTGTATTTAAAGCGGAGGTTGATAGGTTCTTGATTAGTAAGGGTATCAAAGGTTACAGGGAGAAGGCAGGAGAATAGGGTTGAGAGCGGATAATAAATCAGCCATGATTGAATGGGGGAGGAGACTCAATGGGCCAAATGGCCTAATTTTGCTCCTATTTCTTATGGTAATGCTGGGCAGTACCAGCACATCTGGATTCTAACTGGAGACAAATGAGCAGAGTGACAGATGAGGTGACGAGTGTCGCTTGCAGCAACCCAGGACTTGTGGTCTCGCCTCCTGTTGAAAGTAGTTTGGGACATTCTGAAGGGAGCCCTCACCTGAGGGTGAGTTGCTACTGGGGCCTTGCTCCACCCCCACTGTCCAAATTTGGGATGAGAAGGCCAAGTGCTTTGTGTAGGTCTGTCACTTCACCACAAATGATTTGGAACTGACTTCAGCCACCGTGACTCAGCCCAATAATTCCCGCAAAAAGTGGTGGAGAAAGAGTTAACTGTCATATCTCAATAAGAACTAATGTATAATTACAGCTAAAAAACAAACTGTCATTTCCCACAAGAGTAGAAGATTGTTTTCTTTGTATATATTTTGTACCTTGTCTGACTAAATCTTTTTTGGTTGCTCATTTGGTTCATCTCTGGAAAAAGAACATTTAATTTCATGTAACTGTAATACAAACTCTTGCATTTAATCTACGGCAATAGAAAAGAAAGACAAGAGAGATTTGTGGCCCATTATTCATGGTGGCAAATGTCACTCTGCTATTTTGCTCCCACACAAAACAATTCGATTACAAGAATAACCAACCGCTTTTGTCTTTCATATCAGTGATTTAGTGTTGTTTATTTAAAACCGACAGATACAAATCACAATGGGAAACTATTCATTTCTTTATTCTGCTCTGAAAATTACTTGGGCTCAGAGTTCTGGAAACATGAATGTTTAAATTGGCTTATACTGAAATACAAGAATTCTATCTCGAGTGAGAATGAAGAAAACTTGAGAAAAACATTCAAAAAATTCAGTTTAGCAGTTTGAGAGTGTGTTTGGTTTTCCCTGTACGGAATCAAGGGATGAATAAATAGCCATTTGCGATCAGATTAAAGTCAGATCCACGTTGTAGTAGTTGTAGATTAATTGAAATTCTGAACCTCGTTTCTGACATGTCACACTTTGCAGACATTGACCAACTTTTACTGTTGTTTGATCGCCATCCAGAAGAGATTCGGTGCACAGCTTGATACAAGTAATGATGCTAATATTTGGTCGGGAGAAAGGTTAGGGCAATAATTGATGCAAAACTATTCGCTGTGAAATTTACCTAAGAGAGACCCATCATCACTTATGCCATTAGTTGCAAATAGCATGCAATCAATCAATGAAAATACACTTGCTATTGATTTTCTATCCAGAACTCTTTTTTAATAGAAAATTTTATTAAGCACTAATGCTATTGTAATTTATTATTACTTTATGTTTTATTGTGATTGAATGCACTGTGATTTTAGAAGAACCATAAACTGCATCCTCCTAATTACTATTATCTCATTGTTCAGTTCAAGCCATGATCACAAATTCTCAGCCAGCCCTTCAGTTTCTGCACCTTTTTTACTGTCTGGATTGACATTGTGTTTCCAATGGTTCCTTTTCCTTCTTCCATTTCTGACCAAACCTTCGCCTATGAGTTCCCCCAGCCTTCTCGAACATGTTCTTTAAAACCAAGCCCCTTCTTCCCTCCTCTTCCTGCCTCCCATTACTTCTCCCTTGCTCCCCTTACCCCTTGCTTCATCTCTTTATTTCCCCCTCTCTCCCCTTGCCCCTTCCCTTACAACTCCTCCTGTCTGTTGCCCCCTCCTCTTATCCCTTCCCTTATGGCTCCCTCCCTCCTCCCCACTCTCTTTCCTACCTTTCCTCTTTCCCCTTCTCCTTCCCTCCCTCCTCCCCTACCCCTTGTGTTGTTTGATTGTGCAAACATTTATGTAGTTGGAGATCACCAACTATGTGAAAGCAGTTTTTGGTTCATCAAGGACATTTTGGCAAATTGGTAAATTGGTTTATTATTGTCACATGTACTGAGATACATTGAAAAACTTTGTTTTGCAAGCCATCTACACAGATCAATTCATTACATCAGTGTGTTGAGGCAGTACAAGGAAAAACAATAACAGAATGCAGAATAAAGTGTTACAGTTAGAGAGAAAGTGCAGTGCAGGCAGACAATAAGGTGCAAGGCCATAACGAGGTAGATTGTGAGGTCAAGAGTCCATCATACAAGAGGTTCATTCAAGAGTGTTATAACAGCAAGTTAGAAGCTGTTCTTGCATGTTTTCAAGCTTTTGTATCTTCTGCCCGATGGGGGGGGGGGGGAGAAGAGAGAATGTCCGGGTGGGTGGGGCCTTTGATTATGTTGGCTGCTTTACTGAGGCAGCAAGAAGTGTAGACAGAGGCCATGTAGGGGAGGTTGGTTTCCGTGATGTGCTGAGCTGTGTCCACAGCTATCTGTAGTTTCTTGTGGTCTTGAGCAGAGCAGTTACCATACCAAACCATGATACATCTGTATAGGATGCTTTCTATGGTGCATTTATAAAAATTGCTGAGGGTCAAAGGGGACATGCCAAATTTCTTTCACTTCCTGAGGAAGTAGAGGTGCTGGTATGCTTTTTGGCCTGGGCATCCTGGCAGTGATTCTTCAATAGCACTGGCAGAATCAGTTTCATGGGGGATTTCAGGTAAAGCAACTTCCCTTGTGCACATTGTGAATTCCAGTCTGTTTGCATAGTCTAAGTGCAATGTCAAAAGTTGCAACAAAACTAACCAATCTCCAACCACCCTGGGAGCTCTTAAGGAGGGAGTTCTCAGGGGGACTGTCTCTTCAAGCACTGGGTGGATTAAATGCTGGTTTTATTTAAAATGGCAGGTGGGAGATGGGATATCATGGTGTCAGGAGAGGGGTCAGAGGACTTACACAGAAGCAGGCTATTTAACCAAATGATTGAGCAATCATTTAAGCTCTGCTTAAGTCTCTGTCTGCAGCTAACTCAATCAGAATATCCTCTTGTTCCTTTTCTCCCCCTTTTCCCTTCAGGACACCTGTTCTACTGAGGTTGGAGAATCATTCGTCCATCAAGGATTATGGGCACCTTCTAAGAAATTGAAGCTGAGATCAACAGCCTTGATCTGATTGACTGCTGGAACTGACTTGAAGTGCCGTGGACCTATCCTATTCTTGTGCTCCTATTTAAAATGTTCAAATATTCATATTCGCCACCACCGGTTTCTGTGGTTCTAAGCTCCACATTCTAGTCACTCGTTGGGTAAAGACATTTCAGCTAAATTTCTCTGCAGGGGTTGTTGGTGACTGATTCAAATTTATGATAAGTTATCTTTTATGTTGTAAGTAACATGAATGAAGGTTGTTAATATCGTTGAAGTCCCACTGATATTAGGGGCAAAAGGTTTTATTGTAATCAAATACAAATTGATACATTAAATGAGGATGAGGGATAAAAGTTGGTATTTCTCCTTTTACAAATATAAACTTTTATTTAATTACATGTACCAACTTAATTATCATATACCCTATAATTAATTTTAATCACCATAATTATCATTTGATCTATAGTGTATTATGCTTAATTTTAAAGGTTAGCTTCATTCTCCCTACACCAACATTGATCTGGTTTCAATAAATTTTACCACAATCCTTTTGACTATTAGTATATAGGATTAAGAGTCATAAACCTTTCCATTCGGTTGACATAAAACTAATTAGAGGTTTACAACTGCACTTTCTTCTCAATACTAACATAGTTTGGATCAAATAAATCTATTTTTGATTCTGTGTAGATTCAATTACAAGTAGTTACATTTGTTCACTTTTCATAGAAATACAATGTTTATTGGGAAGGACTTTGGTGTGATTTCTGCCTTTCAGAAGCAGGGTCACCTATAAGCTTTATTCTGTGTTGATTTAGACTGCAGTTATTCTTTCAAAGGATTACAGGGAACTATTGACACATTTTCGTGCTTTCTAAGGTTTCTGTGGGTTTATGCAATTTGAAGCACTCATCCATCACTTGGGTAATGGAGGATAGTGGTTATATTATTGGTACAGATGTCCTGAGACTCAAATCTAGAAATTCTAATGCATGGGATGCTCCTTCATTCTGAGGATGTGCCCTTGGATCCTCGACTCTCTTACCAATGGAAACATCCTCTCCACGTCCACTCTATCCAGGCCTTTCAGTATCTGGCAGGTTTTAATGAGATCCCCCTTCATCCTCTGAACTCCATCGAGTTCAGGTCCAGAGACATCAGATGGTCCTCATATGTTAAGCAGTTAAGCTGGCAGTAGTGACAATAATGAAAGTCTGATGACAGATGTGTCACTGACTAATCAAGCAGCAGTTGCACTCTCAGAATGAGAAATGTCCCAGGATATATTCTGTCCAGCCAGCGCAGTGGGATCCAGTTTGTGAGGGAGTTGTGTTGGTGTGGCACAGTGGTACAGCTGCTGCTCTAGCGACCTGGCTTCACTCCTGACAGCCGGAGCTGTCTGTGTGGCTTTTGCATGCCCTCCCTGTGACCGTGTGAGCTTCCTCTGGGTGCTCCAGTTTCCTCCCACATCCTAAATAGATAGTGCAGGTTAGTAGGTTAATTGGTCTGTAATTTGTCCCTAGTGTGTACGTGTGAGGGTTTGATGAGAATGTGGAAAGAATAAATTGAGATCCGTGTTGGATTAGTGTAAGGCAGATATTTGATGATTAGCATGGTCTCATCGAGACCAATGGTCCATTTCTGTGCTGTGTCACTCAACAATGTCCTCAATATTGACTCTAGATCCTATCAAGTCTAATGGACAAGGAAACTTCTTCCTCTACCATCCTTCCTCAGCTAATGAATGAGTGCTCTTCCATATGGAATATCGTTTAGAAGCTTTAAGAGCAGCACTGGCACATAATCTGTTCTGATGTCAATGCTCATCATCAAGAGAGGCTCATTAACACCACAATCGACTGTGCCAGCTGACCTCTGAGAGCCAGAGCTGCCAGATTGGGCCTGACTCGGCTGAGCAGCAAGAGTACTTGACCTTATCATTACCCAATCAATGTGTCATGGATGCATCTGTCCCTGACTGGAAGAAGTGAGTCATCATTGCACCGTCCTTGATTTATTTCCTTCTTCACACTGAGTTCCCTCGGTCATATTGTATACCGCGCTGCCACTGTGTTAAATCAGTTCACCGCACATCCAACAGCTCAAAACCGGCCTGACTGAGGCACTGTAGGCAATCAGCTATTCCACCCACTCCTAAATCTGTGGTGGGTGAGAACATGGCAGGTTCCTTTCCAAGTCACACACCATGGAGGTATATTGACATTGGGTCTTGGAACTCCATCTCCATCAGCACCATGGGAGCATCTACCCCAAACTGTTAACAGTGGTTCAGGATGACAGATCACCTCCAAATCATAATTATGGATGGACAATAACTTGCCAGGAAAATCCACATCCTGAAAAATTAATATAAAAATAAGACAAATTGTAGCGACTCACTATCCGAGCAAGCGAACCGGCTCGGCTGTCAGGTCGCGCATCGTCGGAGCGGCAAGGCCCAAGATAGCACTGGACCTTCATCTTCCCCGAGCGACGGGGAGAACCCGTGTGCGGGAAAAATTTGATGACATAGCGTATACGTCATTTCCATTTTCGGTGGGCGGGAACCATTCCTCTTAAAAGGCCCACGCAAGGCGGGAAAATAAATCAGTCTTGTTCTGCAACTCATCGACTAGTGTCTTACTTTCACATCGCGGTAGCAGCCGCTACAAAATGACAGTTATTCATTTCCTTTAATCTACCTTAATCCACTGTCAAACTAGGGTGAAGTCCTCAGGTTTCACTCAACATTTGTGGACTGCTTTAATCTCAGAGTATTTTCCACTCAGTGTGTTGCCACTGGTCTCCTGCCTCTGGCTCTGAAGTAAATGCTGCTTTTACACAACCACAGTCATCTCTCATTTTATTTCCCTGCTCAAATCCCAGTCTCCCAATTCCCCACTGAAGGTCTCCCTTTCTTCTCCATGCTCCTCTCCCTATTCCCAGGTCATCGTCTCCCTCTATTCTCCCTTCCTTGACTCCGAAGGATAGGAATTTGCCCTTGGTTGCTCAGGCTATGTGTGTAATGTAGCCGCGTTTAAACTTTGTAATCTACTTCCAAAATCCTGAAGCTCATGAAATGAAGATTAATTTACAGTGTGCAACATGCAACTGCAAGTGTACCA
This sequence comes from Pristis pectinata, assembly GCF_009764475.1. NCBI lineage: Eukaryota > Metazoa > Chordata > Chondrichthyes > Rhinopristiformes > Pristidae > Pristis > Pristis pectinata. Next base: position 80,653,512 of record NC_067415.1, read on the forward strand.
TGAATTTAGGAAAGGCATCCAAGGATAAACTTCTACCCTCCAATCTTCTGGCCACCACCACCACCTCACCCCTTCCTTCTTGGAGTCCTCATTGTAACTCCCACCATGCAATCCCTTCCCAAATCCTGATTTCCAGACCCCTTAATCCCTTGTCGTCACTCATTTACTCCACTCTGTAAATCCATAAACCATCCCTTTCATTCCCATCCCAGTGGCAGTTGAAGAATAACACAAGTCTGATATAAAATTTGACACAGTGTGTGCTCTGGGGACTTTACATAGCATAATCCTGAGTGGTATCTTTGATGCTACAGCTCAAAACATTTTACTTCAAGAGCATTTCCTAAATATCCTCCAGTATTTATTCTGTTCATAATTTATTACTTCTATCAGTTAAGTTAGAAGAATGCTGCTTTACTCTATTAGTTACCTGTAGCGTTTGGTATATGAGGTTAATGCACCTGTCACATAAATGTCTTTGTAATTGCCATCTTATTGCCATGAAATCATCCATTAGATGAGAGCAATATTAGTGATGCAAGGAAAAAAATTAGATATGTCAGTTCAATTATCTATGCTGCAATAACATTTAAATGCTCTCAGTATCAAAACATACGCCTTGCTGTTTCACAGTGTATTCTTCTCCATATTGTGTTAATGATCTAACTTTTTGTTCAGAAAAAATGCACTGAATTTTAAAATAAGTTTCATTCTATGAATAAATATAGATTAGAATAATAGCCTGGTACCCTAAGGAATTGAAACTAAACTGTGCCAGGACAAATAAGACCCTCTTTAGCAGTTAAATTAATGGGTTTTATGCAGCAGTATGGCATACATAATCCATAAAGTATGGAAGGTGAATAAAAGATGAAAGCGTTATTTTCAAGTATGCACTTGCTGATAAGATGTAGTGCAAGCTTGTATCAATTAATTTTGATTTCACAGTTCTGTTGGAAAATTAGTAGTACTATATTGTTGAATATTACTGTTGAATTTTAACAAATACCCAAACACAGCTCTGAAATATATTTTGCTTCCTTTCTATTCTTTCAGTCAAGCCACTCTGCTTGAACCCAAACATCGCTTATTCCCTACTCTCGTCAATGGTATTCAACTTTCAACCTACTCAATTAATTAAATGGTTTCACTGAATTTGTCTCACATTCAACTTTTTAGACAAGGTGGGATCCAAATGTGTCAATTTGTCAATTAAGTTGCACAGAATGAGAATATTTTGTGTCAGTTGGAGTTTGCAAGATGGAGAGTAATTCCATTCTGATATACAAAATTCTGAGAGAATTTGACACAGAGTAGATAGTGAGAGGTTTGAGAGGTTTCTGAGAGGTAATAGATTCTCTGAAGTATCCCCTACCTGAAGAGTCTAGATCTAGAGACTTGAGGTGAGGAGAAATTTTCACTCCAAAGGTCATGAATTTTTATGATTCTTTATACAGATACTCATTTGTTGAGTACATTCAACAATACAGCTATTTTTTTGGAGTCTAAGGGAATCAAAGAATACGGGAATCAAATGGGAATCTGGAGGAACCACAGAGTCAGGCATAACCTGATGGAACATATTTGAGGGGCTGTGTTGCCCATAACGGTTTCTGAATTCCTTAAGATTTTTTTTCTCATTTTCTTTGGGTCACTATATTTGGTTGTGGTAATGCCCCCTGTACCATATCTGAAAGCACTTGAAAATAGATTTGAAAATCCATTTTGCATTTGTTAGGATTTCAAGTTCCCTCTTCAATTTAAGCCTGACTTTCACAATTAAATTAACAAAAAAAGACAACATAAATGGTGTTGTTTTCACTGAGATGCCAAGCCTATACACCAGTGGTTTTGCTCAGTTGTGAATAACCTGCTCATATATGGTGGTACTTGGAAGACTCTGATGAAACCCTTTTGAAACTGAACTCATACACACTTAAGATCCCAAATTTCTGTTCCTTTCTCCCTCCTCCTGATTCACTCAGGTCCTTTTGCACACCTCCATCTTTCCAAACTCCGCACCTCTCCCAGTCCTCAATCCCAGTTCCTTTCCTCTCCTCCACCTGGTCTATCTATCACCCACAGAACCCACCCACTTAGTCCTCTATCCCCTCTTCCTACCGTTCCCATCTGCCCACTATCCCTCCCTTTCCTGGTTCCACTCATCCATCCTTATCACATTCCATCACCAGCAGCTCTTTGTTGCTTCCACTATCACCTCCCAGCCTCTGTCTCTGTCTCCACCCCTCCCACCCCCATCTTGGTCCATCTGCCCATCAATCCCTTAACCTGGATCTACCTATCACTCGCCAGCTCCTGCCTTACCCCTCACCCCTTTATACTGGTTATCTCCCCTTTACATTCCTAGCCCTAATGCAGGGTTTCAACCCAAAATATCAACCATCCCTTTTCCCTCCACAGATGCTGCTTGACTCGTTGAGTTCCTCCAGCCCCCAAAAGTTTTGCTGTTGTTGGTTGCAAAAGTGTTTCAAATTAAATAGTTCTCCCCATATGATAATTGACTCTTCTTTCATTAACATTACCGATCCAGAACTGCTATATTACTACTTGTCAAAGGAGCTCCCGTCATTACCCAAACCAAAAACTGCCTTGTGTCCATTGATGGTCAAATCTCAACGTCTGTAGGCTGTTCAATTTTTAAGGGTGTGCATAATATTTTGAAAAAGAACTGTTGAGATTATCTTTGCATTATTGTTGTTTCTACAATGTGACAGGAACTGTGAGTAGATTTATTGCATTTCTGTTTTAGGTTGGGGAAAGAGCTTAATAGAGTACTTAGTCTAACGCAGACATTTTATTCCATCTATTGATCCTAAGTCCCCCTGTACATGAGAGAAAGGATGCTTTAACAGTCTATAAAATACCAAATGCTATATAAAACTAAATGCAAGACAGAAAAAAAAAGAATAACACAGTTCTGAGTGCACACCACTTCGATTTATTAAAGGCTATTATATTTTTCATTGGATGTGAGCATTTCTTGCAAGATCTGGCTAAAACTAATTGCCCTTCAAATAAGTGGTTCGTGAAATGAGATAAACTATTATTGAAGAATATTTCAATGCTGGGATATTTAGGTTGTTATCATTGCTAATGTAATGGAGCAAGTGAAGGAGATGTCTATAAAGCAATGTCATACAGTAAGTCCAGAATTAGGATATGCCATCTTGCAAGTAATTTCCAAACTATTCATTGCATTGGCACAAGACCATCAAATCTCTTCCATGAGCTTGACCCAGTGCTATGGGGAAAGGAACAGGCTTCAAATGAAGGCTTTCTCTTTTTCAAGGAGGTTCACTTATTTCTTGTAGGTTCCCAAGACATAATGGTTGATGTTTTATAATTCTAGTTACAGAACAAAGTCATATTAAGCATTTCTCCAAAGGGTCAACCCTTTATTCAGGAAGGAATAATGGCTTTAATCAGGAAAAGGAACATGCTGGGATCTGGGTCCTGTCCTCCTGTGCACTCTGCATCACTATTTCTGTCACTGAACTGCAAACATGTGATATCTAAGCTCTGGATGGGGCTTTAGCTCACAACCTTCACAGGTGCCAACTGAGCCAATTGTAAGTGATCTTTCAATTTAATGAGCTGTCTATTTGACCAATCTGGAGATCAATAAGCCAGGTTTAACCTTTGGTACATCATGAGTTCAACTGAACAATAGAAATGTTTGATTCTTATCCATCTCTTTCTACGCTCCATTGTTATGTTTGGTGACTGCTTGACCCTCCTCATTTCTCATCCATGTGCCGTCTTTGGGCAACATCATCTGTACACATCGTGTCAGTTTCCATGTGTATGCTGTTGGCTCCAAGTCTTACCTCAGTCCCAGCTCTCTCAACCCATCCATTGTCTCCAAGTTGTTGTTGGAACCTACTATAAGTCCTGTGTCAGATCCTCGAGCTCCCTCAATCATCGTGGCATCTATCTGGGGATAGATAAGCCCCATGGTAAATGGCATGCCATTGAATCCTTGGATGAACTTCAGCACCACTAATGAAACCATTGATCTCCTCCTCCAAGACATCATCCAATTTTTTCCCTTCCTCAGGTCTCCTCTGCTGGAATACCCATCTTGTCTTTGCTAACAAAAGACTACACCTTTCCAATTTTCTTCTGAAAAGCTTCTCATCTTCCACCCTGCATAAACTCAAGGTCATTCAAAATTCTTCATCCTGCATCATGCCAAGTCCTGTTCATCCAGTACCCCTGACATACACTGGCCTTCAGCCAAGCATTGCTTCAGTTTTTATATTCTCAATCTTGTTCTGTTTAATTGCTCAATGTCCTCGTACTTCCACTTAGCTCTGGATTCCTCCCTGTGAGACATCTCTACTCCTCCACCGTCTTTATGGGCTGTACCTTCAACTCTCTGCAATTCCCTCCGAAACCAACTGCTGTAACGAAGCTTTTGATTGTTTGCCCTAATGGCTCTTCCTGTGCCTCAACATCATACTCTGTTTGATCACGTTCCTGTGAACTGCCTGGAATGTTCAGAGGTACTATATAAATGCAAGTTATTGCTGTTGATGGAACAACTTCCATTTATAACTCAAGGCATTTCAGGGCTCTGAAAAAAATTTCCCCATCAGTTGGAGAAATGTCTAACCAGTTACTCGACATTCAACAGCACTGTCCTCCACTCTCACCACCTTGAGTTAGCATTAAGCAAAAACTTAGCTGGACCAGCCACATAAGTACCATGACTACAAGAACAGGGTAGAAGTAGACACGGTAGTGTAGCGATTAGTGTAACGCTATTACAGCACCAGCGACTCGGGTGCAATTCCCGCCACTGTCTGTAAAGCGTTTGTACATTCTCCCCGTGCCTGTGTGGGTTTCCTCTGGGTGCCCCGGTTTCCTCCCACATTCCAAAGACGGGCATGCTATGTTGGTGCCAGAAGTGTGGCGACACTTGAGGGCTGTCCCTCAGAACACTCTATGCAAAAGATGCATTTACCTGTATGTTTCGATGTACGTTTGATTAATAAAGATATCTCCTCCTAACACACCAAAGCCTTTCCACCATTGATTGTGCTAAGTACATTAACATAGTCATATCATGCATTTCAACTTTTATTGCTGATTATAGAGTCATAGAGTTACACCGCACAGAAACAGGCTCTTCGGACAAACCGGTCCATGCTGACCAAGGTTGCCACCTAAACTAGTCCTGTTGGCTATATTTGGCCTGCATCCTTCTCAACCTTTCCTATCCACGTATCTGTCCAAGTACCTTTTAAATGTTGTTAATGTACTGTACCCGCCTCATCCACTTCCTCTGGCAGCTCTTTCCATATACTGACTACCCTCTGGATGAAAAAGTTGCCCCTCAAGTCCCTGTTAAATCTCTCCCTTCTCACCTTAAACCTATGGCCTCTAGTTCTTGATTCCCCAACCCTGGGAAAAAGACTGTGTGCGTCGATCCTGTCTATGCACCTCATGTTTTATACACCTCTATAAGATCGATATGATTGCGTACATAAAGGATGAGCTTTTTTTCAGATCTCTATGTCCAAGGCCCAGCAATGAGCAGATTCAAATTTCTGAACCAATTCTGAGAAAGGAGCATAAGCAGGGTATGCACAGTGAGATGGCAGCCTGCTTATGTCCCTTTCTGATGCCTGTTTCTTGAAAAGGTTTTGCTGACAGTCAGCACTCGTGCTCCTTATCACCTGGATGGTTGTGGTTGTTGATGGTTAGTCATTCCCGTCCCAGCAAATAACTGCAGGAGTTCCTCATGACAGTGTCCTATGCCAAACCATCTTCAGTTGCTTCATCAGTGACCTTCTTTCCATCATAAGATCTGACTGGACGTTTGCTGATGGTTGCACATTGTTCAATTCCATTTGCAAACTTCTCAGTGAATGAAGCAGTTCATACCCAAATGCAGGAAGACCTGGAGAACATTCAAACAGTGGCAAATAACATGCGTGCCACAGAAGTGACAAACAATGACCATCTCCAGTAAAGGAGACTCCAAACAGTTACTCTTCACGTTCAATGGCAATATCATTAGCAGGTCCTCCACGGTCACCATCTGTTACCATTAACCAGAAACTCAGCTGGACCAACCGTATAAATACGATGGCGAGAATAACAGGTTCGAGGTTGATGACCCTGCTGAGTGACTCTCCTCCCAACACACCGAAGCCTTTCCACCATCGGCAATGTACATGTCAGTGGAAAACTCTCCACTTGCCTGGACAATTGCAGGACTAACAACTCTATCAACACCATCCAGGACAAAGCAGGCCTCTTAATTGGCAACCTGCCAACCACCCGAAGTATTCATTCTCTCTGTCATCAGCCCACCGCAGTGTGTACCACCCACAAAATGTGCTGCAGTTACTCACCAAGACTGGTCTTGACAGCACCTCCCAAACCCGCAACCTCTACCACCAAGACGGATGAGAGCAGTAGGTGCTTGGGAACAGCACAACCTGCAGAGACACACACCATCCTGACCTTAGAACATACCCCCAGTACTTTGTCATTGCTGAGTTGAAATCCTGGAGCTCCAGACACAACTGTGGGAGTATCCTCACTAGAAGGACTGCAGTGGTTCAAGTAGGCAGCTCACAACCTCCTTCAATTAGCGATATAAATGTTGTCTTATTGACACCCAGATTCCAAAAAAATGTATAAATATAAAAAAATGCAGTTATACTCGAATTGTACACATCACTAGTTTGTATACACAGATTTCCGACCACTGCATTATAGGACAGATGTGATTGCACTGGAAACAATGTAGATAAAAAAATTATGAGGAAGTTGTCAAGACTGGAAAATTGTAGCTGCTGTGAATGATTGGAAGTGCTTGGGTTGTTCCTTTAGAACAGAGAGAAGAAAACTGAGGTGTATCAAATTATGAGTGGTCAGGATAAAGAGAATAGGAACAACCTATTTCCATTCAGTATGTTGTCATAAGCCAGGGTGCATGGACTCAAATTAATTGGTATAAAATTTAGGGGAGAGTTGTGGAGATTGTTTTCACCCATTTGTTGGTTGTGTTCCTGAACTCACTGTCCGAAAGAGTGGGAGAGGCAGAAACCTTCATCGCATAGAATCAGACACGTACATGAGGAGCCTGACTTGCAGGGCTACAGATGAGGTTGGTGCCTCTTTTTCATCTGATGCGGGAACAAGGGGCTGGTTGGCATCTTCCATGTCATGAATTTTCTATGTATTGGTGAGTTATTCAGAATTCAAATATCGTTCATGAACTGGAGAAAAAAAATGCTTTTCTTATCAATCTCTATTCTATTGCTCATTCTCTGTTTCTCTGCATTTTACATTGAATCTCATATTAAATAATAATTGTATAATATTCCTACATTAGAATATTATATTTGTTACTATCTCCTTAGGTTTCCAGACAACTTAGTGAGAAATTTGCTGGTTAGATACTCATACATGCCACAGACCCTCTGTCAACAGCACCACTCTGAGATGGACCTGTTTGCACCAGTGATTGGCTCACAACAACCCACAAAAGAACAATTGCTGTTTCTTTTCTGATGACTGCAAGATCTTGCCCAATAACCACGGTACTAACATCACTCTCTCCACTCAGAACTGCATTGGTGGGACAACATTTATCTTTTACCATTTTCCCTATAGTAAGTCATGAATTCAAATTCAATTAGAGTTTGAGGTCATTTGCTACTCTTGGATGTTCCAATTACTCCTTTGGATCTGTGCAGAAAGGAGTTACTATTTTAAATGAGACTACAATGAAATGAATAATAAAATATTTTACTAAGAATGGTGGAAGATTTCCATTGTTTCCTATGTCAAATAATACCATATATCCATTTCAAAAGAACTGAATTACAAGTCAGCTGCAACAATGCATAAAGGAAATGGTTCTGCCTTTCCCTTTAATATTATCTGCGCATAAATGTATCAGAGCAAGTTCACACAGATTTCTGTAACAATGAGTTTATATTTCATCTTCAATCCCAATTAGCAATACAAATAGGAAGCACATTTTCTTTGCAGAACTGTACTAAGCATTGATCTTAACTCTTCAACCTAATAACGCTAGTTTTACCAAAGAATATATTGCACCCAACATGTATGTATGCAGAAGTAGACAGGTTCCGTGAATCAGATTGAAACATTGACAGCAGATAGAGAAATATACCAGGGAATCATGAAGTCAATGGTTACAATCCAATTATGATCTGCCTTGAGTTATGAAGAGTGAAAGTCATTCATTGTAATTTGAAGATTCTTATCATTCAAGTGCTGCATAATAATCCATATGCCTCATAGAAGGCTCAGCAGAAGGAGAATCAGTATTCCTTTTGATCCTCTCCATTTCACAGTTCTAATCTACATAATACTTTCTTCCCTAAAGAGGCAGCACAAATAATTTGCTCCATCTTCCTGGAGTCTACTGACTACTGGGTCCATCTTCAACGTATATGTCTAACAACTAACCTTTTGCCCCAAAGCATCGATGCTCAACAGTTCATGCATTTTTCAAATTGCTTAAGTTTAGAGAGAGCACTGTTGACTCCATATTAGATTTAAATTGCATTAACTGCATTTGTACATTTAATCAGCCTGCATAGCTCTTAATCCAGGGATGTGTCTATGGAATCTTATTAATGTCAACATCTAAATCTTTCACCAAGCATTCTTATTATTAGTTTTTGGATGTGTGCCTTCAGGGAACAACGTGACATTGACTCTTAATATTATTTTATCTTTTCGTCAAGCATACCACTCAGCACAGTGGTTGGTACTGGAGCTAATTTTGTGCCTGAAGGCTTTTCACAATACATAAAGAAACTGAGGTGTTAACAACAGTAAGTCATCGGACATGACCAGAGTAACGTTTTCGAATGAGAAGTCAAATGTACTGGGCCTTGCTTATCTCCAAACTGAATTTACATAGTCCTGCATATATGTGCATATACATAGACACACACACACACAAAACACAGACACATACACACAGGCACACACACACAAGCATGTACACACACATAAACTTGCATGTAAAAACATTGGGGATGCCCATCTGCACACTCACATGCACACATGTATTTGCACATGTGAGTACACAAACACACCCATGCAGATTCACATGAATGCACCAAACACACAAGCATAAACATGCACAAATACACACAACACACACTTGTGTGTGCACACACAGCACACATGCATACGTATACTTAAGTGAACAAAATGCACACTTGCATGTGTATGTACAGTCAAGTGTAAACACACATGCACACATGCATTTACACATGTGCATACTTGTAATGACTTATGGAATATGTTTCTGTTAAGGTAGTCATGCAGACACACAAACACACACATACACACACAAGCAGACACACACAGTGTGCACGAATATGAGATGTAGCCTTAATTTCCAGCGTTAACATTCACTGGATCTTTGACTTCCGATACTGATGCAATATTGCTCTTTCTGGAATTATTTTCTGCTACCTCTTTCATTTGAAAGCATCATGACACTGTTGACAGTTTCTACTCTGCCCTCCTCAGATATAAAAAAATCCTTTCCCAACTGCTGTAATACACAAGCTGTAATGAGTAATCATTGACAATAATGTCAGCAGAGATGTGTCGGGATATGTCTTTTCCTGCCTGCCCACAGTGACAAAAGGCCAGTGACTGAAATGGCACTGTTTGTGCGGAAGTCCTGACTGGGATTTCAGTAAATGACAGAAGAACCAGAGTTGAGGTTGTGAGACTGCAATAACCTTAATGTAACAGCTGACATTCTGAAACTCTTCACTTTCCTTTGCACCTCTACGCTACGAGTTGAACAGTGTGCATACTCATGACCACCTCTGGGGTCAATTTCCTGCTGATGAGATGAGGCATGACATGTAGTGACTGACCAGGTCACCCTGCCCTGACTACTGTACCTTTGTGGCTGAGTGGTCTTACTTTTAAGGTAAAATCCTACTCACATAAACAGTTTAAAACGCATCAACAAATAATCTGCAGGAGGAACTCAGCAGGTCAAGCAGCATCTGTGGGTGGAAAAGAATTGTCAATGTTTCAGGTCAAAACCCTGCATCAGGACATAATCATGATTTCAACTACCTCGACTTCTCCACTTCCCTCACCTACGCTAACCCTACCCCTCTGAACCAGCATCTGCAGTCTCTTGTGTCTCCAGCTTAAATTACATCTTCCCTTTGATCTAACACTATATCTTACACTCTCCTCCCCTTCTGGCCTCAGCAAACAGGGCTTAACTCTTATCATTCACTCTCCTCTCTGTTACCTGCATCAACTATTTAATACAGTTTAGTTATATTATGAAGTCAATCCTGAGTTATGTTCCTGATGGTCAAACACAATTTCCTTAATTATAATGGGAAAACACTTTTCACATCAATAGGGTTTCAAGTGGGAAGTTAGTTTCCACAAAATTATGTTTTTACAATGGGGTAGCACTTCAAGTCAGAAAATACAAAGTTTAAATCTTCCCAGAACCTACTCTGCCCATTGAAGCTAATCACATATAAACATGAAATGCAATATTTTAAACAAGTCCTTCAGGCAGACAACAGAGGCTCCAAAAATATTCCTCTGGTTTGTTTAGTTAACTGAAATGCTCTTTCTGATTTTTTTTTTGCAACAGCTTCTGGCTATTTTATCGAAGGAGCTTATTTTGTGACACTATTGTGAATGTCATAGTTTGTGGAAAGTCGAAAACTACAAACATCATTTGCACATCTCCCTCTGCCTCACTGTTCTTGCAGCTTGTACATTTATGGTCCTTCCATAACATGTTGGGATTTTACATTTCTGGATTTATGGATTTTAAATTACTGTACAGCCAAGCAGCACTATTAATGTAGGTACAGTTAGCCACACTTCCTGTAGGTATTGCTAATGTGTTGGCAGTGGGGCTGGGCTCATAGTAGCCAGTAATTGTATAGCAAACCAAGTCAATTTGTTCAAAGCAGGTCTCTTTTAAGAACACAGCTTACAACAGAAACAACAGTACTTTCCTTCAAGGGTAGTCTCAGCAGAAAAATTATGCAGCGGATGAAGAATAGTTACATCCAAATTCTGTGCATTAAATCAATCTCAGTTATTTACAGCAATAGGGTCACCAGCCTTGATTGACAGGGAATTTCGGCCACACTGTTTGGAAGTTGCATGATCACCAATAACCACCCCTTCTGTTTCCCAGTTTTGCACAATCACATTTTGAGATTGTATAAATTGATCAAATTAAGTTTCAAAATAGTAAGATAAGATATCTTTATTAGTCACACGTACATCAAAACAGACAGTGAAATGCATTTTTTATGTAGTGTGTTCTGGGGGCTGCCCGCAAGTGTCGCCACACTTCCAGCGTCAACATAGCATGCCCACAACTTCCTAACCCGTACGTCTTTGGAATGTGGAAGGAAACCAGAGCACCCGGAGGAAACCCACGCAGATACAGGGAGAACATACAAACTCCTTACAGTCAGCGGCAAAATTGAACCCGGGTTGCTGGCGCTGTAATAGTGTTACGCTAACCGCTACACTACCATGCTTGACCTTCCAAAAGGGAGTTGGATTAATACTTGAAGGAGAGGAATGGTGTCTTGGGACTAACCATGATCTCAGTGGCCTCCTTTTAATGATCTCACAAAGCATTGCTCCATTTCTCACCCACATCCCAAAAGACAGGCTGATAGGTAACTTGGCTACTGTAAATTACTTGTCAGTGTAGGTAAGTTGCAAAAGGGATCAAAAGGGGTTCAATGTGACAGACAGTAAGTTGCAAATGTACGGAAAAATAAAGAGAAAGGGATGAGAGTAATGGGGTTATTCCCCCGGGAGCTGGCATGGACTGAATGAACTGAGTGTCTCCTTATAAATATAATTATTCCAGATAAGATAATATAAATGAACCAACACTATTGTCATTATAAAATTACAATATGTTGGAAATGGTATCTGATTCTCCACCAAACTGAATACTCTCACAACAAATACTTCTCATCTACTTTTCAGATATCTGATTCCCTGAACTTTAAGACAATTAATAAGGATCATGATACTGAAATATGAAGAGGAATCTTCTTGTAATAAACTGGTGGTAGCTTTCTCTGTCTCCATAATTGTATTAAGGATACTTATAAGACTATCCTATTCAATAAATAATTGAATTCAGATATGACCTTCATTTTATTTGTACATGCACTGTTCTATAATAAGAACTGGAGCAAGTTCCATCTCTCCTGATTCATATTGCTTTCACTTAAATTTGGCATAAAATTGAACTGTGGATTTTTTTCGATATCTGCCAGTAATTTATACCACCAGATTTTAACAGCGGTTCGAGCTGCTCCTCACAGCTGTAATGACCTGGGTTTGATCCTGAGCTCCAGTGTTGTCTCTGTGGCATTTACCGTCCCCCAATGACCATGTGATCTTCTGCCGATTCCTTCGCTTTCCACCCACATCCCAAAATTTGGACTGATGAGTTAACTTACAACTGTAAATTACTTGTTAGTGGAGGTAAGTCGCAAAAATAATCAGAGGAGGTTTGATGAGCATATGTGAGAGAGAATAAGTTGCAAATGTACAGCAAAATGAGAAGAGGAAGAGAAAAATGGGATTACTGGGAGCTGGCATGGATAAGATGGCCCGAATGGCCTCTTTATAAATATAAATATCTAAAATTAGTTAAGCTAATATAATGGAGCAAACACTGAAATATATTTAAGGATGTACACGGTGATGCAAGTACCTTGGAATTTATTCAATTGATCCTTGGTTAGCATTGGAATAGTTATAACAGTGTCATTGATGCTGAAAGCAAATGGAATAAATTAAGGTGAATTATTTGCAATTTTTCTTAAATGTAGCAGACCTTCAGGTTTTCCTGACAATTCCACTCATGATTAATTGTGGCATTTCTGACACTTTTAATCATAATTAACCATGTGTCTACCGACTTGCAAATTAATTATAAATGTAAATTTGAAATAGTAAAAATCTAATCCTCAATGTTATCAACATTTTGTGATGTTACTGTTGAAGAATTCCGCATTTCTGCAGTGGCAGTCCTGGAAGGGAGCTACCAATATATGTTTTAATCCCAAAATGTTTTCACATTCTTTTGCAGAAGTTTTTCTGACCTGATTGATCTCTCTGCATCAATGGGATTATTACAGACTCTTTATAACGCTGCCTGAAAAATCTATAGCTTCTGCATCTGATATGTCCTTCTGCTTGCCACTTTTGTAATCCACCCACATTGGTATCTCTATCACGGAAACCAGCTTCCCCTCCATTGACTCTGTCTTTGCTGCCTCGGGAAAGCAGCCAACATAATCAAAGACCCCTTCCACCCTGTTCTTTCTCTCTTCTCCTCCCTTCCATTGGGCAGAAGATACAAAAGCTTGAGAGCACACACCACCAAACTCAAGGACAGCTTCTATCACGCTGCTATAAGACTCTTAAACGAGCCTTTTGTATGATGGAGATGAACTCTTGATCTCTCAGTCGATCTCGCCATGGCCCTTGCACCTTATTTGTCTACCTGCACTTCACTTTCTCTGTAACTGTGACATTATATTCTGCACTCTGTTATTTCTTTTCCTTTTCTACTACCTCAATGTACATATGTTAGGAATTTTCTGTCTGGATAGCATGCAAAGCAAATTATATCATGGTAGCTCAGTACGTGTGACAATAATAAACCAATTCCAATTGCAATTCCAATCTCTCCCAGCCAAACAGATAGCATCCTGAAACCATGTACTCATAAACAGATCTTTCTCTTTCTGCCTTTCCAACTATCCTCTTCCTGATAACAATCCCTCCTTATTTGTCATTGTGTTCTATTAATTTCCTTGCAATGAGATACTTAACAGGATTCAAAAGAAACCAGTTGCCAATTTTCATATGCATTACATCTTTGGCAATTTCCCTTCTTTTTCCTGATCACTGGAACTGCTCAGAGGATGATTCAATGAGTAATGGGATAGGATTAGAGGAACCAACAAGCAGGCAGCTGCTACGTGAGATTGGACTAGCTAGAGAAATGACAATACTTGTGAACTGATTCTTAAAACTGCTGAGATTTGACGTGTTAAGTGATTACGATTACAAGTGTGCTTATGAATTTGAGCTCTCCCAATCTTACTCTTGTTGGCCCAGGCAGTAATTTGGCAAATATGAAGTCACAGCATCAGAAATCCATTTCCACAGGCCTGATCTTTATTGCTGTTTACAACATTGCAATAAAACTGCTGTCTGGTCTCAGGACCTTTATGGACACTTTTATCACATCACACATTTAAAGTAACAAGAAACAACAATAAACAATCTGCATGTAATAACGAGAGTACCTTTTATCTTGTGAGTGACAGATACAAAGAGTGTGGACAGTTCTCTTCACGACTAATGATAAATGAAAGAATTGTGCCAACTTCCAAAAAACTGCGAGTGAATTATGAAAAACTAAAGGCAGGTTATTTTTCAAAGGCCACTAATTTGTATTTTCAGAGTGGGGAGGAAGAGTGACCATGGGAATGGAAAGTTAGGTCTGTGTAAAGTTTTGGATGCTTTTACTTAAAGGGGCATCTCACCCCATAAGGCATCTGATGAAACAGACAAAGATGGAAGAATTCAACAACTCTGCACCAGATGGAGAAAGCTTAGCATAAAGAGATCATTGACTCTTACAGCACATAAGGAGGCCATTTATTCACATCTATACTGGCTCTTTGAAGCAATTAATTATTCTTTTCATTCATTTTCAGAACCTGTTGTCACCTGCAATGCCAGCATTTATTGGCCATCCCTAATTGCCCCTGAGAGGTGGTGGTGAGCTGCCTTTTCAAGTCGCTGCTAGTTTTCTGGTGAAACTGTTGGGGTAGCAGTTCCAGAATTTAGACCCAGTAACAGTGACGGACTGGCATTGTATTTCCAAGTTAGGATAACGTCTGTCTTGAAGGAGAACCTGCAGGAGGTGTTGTCTCCATGCACCTCTTGCCCTTGTCCTTCTTGGTGGCAGAGATCATGAGTATGGAAGGTGCCAATCTATGTATTTCTCTGCATCATCAGGCTGTGTGACACTGATCAGGTGTTTGCCAGTTTTATGGTTCCGTTTTACATAATTTCTAACTAGAACCTGAAATTCCTCTGTTATTGATTCCAATGATTTTCAATTAATCTTGTTTTGAGGATTCTTTTGTGGTCTGGTGATGCAAGTAGGACACAGGATTTTGGTTACAAAAGTGACTGTTTAATATGCTGCTTTGATTACCAAAGTATATCTGTACTCCATTCCATTCTGCAATCAGTCTTTCCACTGTGCTGTTACCCTCCTCCTTGTTACTTTCTTTAGAACAGTCATTCACTATTGGTAACTTCTGCTAAGATGATGACCTTAGGAGCTGCGCTACTACCTTTTTTCTCTGACACGGTAGTGTGAGGCCAGGCACGGTAGTGTAGCAGTTAGCATGACGTTATTACAGCGCCAGCAACCTGGGTTCAATTCCGGCTGCTGTCTGTAAGGAGGTTGTACGTTCTCCCCGTGACTGCGTGGGTTTCCTCTAGGTGCTCTGGTTTCATCCTACTTTCTAAAGACGTACAGGTTAGGAAGTTGTGGTCATGCTATGTTGTCTCTGGAAGTGTGGTGACACTTGCGGGCTGCCCCCAGAACACTCTACGCAAAAGATACATTTCACTGTGTGTTTCGATGTACATGTGACAAATAAAGATAACTTATCTTATCTTCTTTTATATGTTGGAGTACCCTGGGTCAGTAATTGCAATCCATTTTGAAGCCACAATGGGCTGGTGGTCAACAGTAGACATTTTTACTCCTTCTTGTTGGCGAGGGTCAGTGCCTGGCACATCGTTCAAATGCTATTGCCAATTATCAGCTCAAGCCTGAACATTGTCTAGGTCTTGCTGCATGCAGGTATTCCAAATCACAACTCATGGCATATTTTCTCCTTTATGTGATCTCTGCCCCCTCACCCCCCACTCCCAAAATTTCTTAAACCTCAGAGCTCCAGAGACCCAGGTTTGATCCTGACCTCCAGTGCTGTCTGTGTGAAGTTCGTACGTTCTCCCTTTGACCACATGGTTTTCCCTGAGTGCTCCAGTTTCCTCCCACATCCCAAAGATATGCTAGTTGCTCCTTGGTCAGTTGGTTGGCATGTGAGAGAGAATAAATTACAGGGAAGTAAGTGAGAAATAGGATTGATGGGATTGTTCTAAGAACTAGCATAGAGTCAATAGTTCAAATGGCCTCCTTCTCTATTAAATGAGAATATGAAGTTATAAACTAACAGTGCAGTGTACTTTAACTGTTCTATTTGACAACTGGATTTTATTGCATAAATGATATCTCATTTCACATGTTGAATTACCCAGCTGAAAACTTACATTTAAGCACATTACAAACAATTATCTACAGTGCTGTAAAATGCATCAAACATTTAAGAAGAACAATAATTTTGCATGCACAAGTTAAGATCTTCAGAAACAATAATTTTGCAATTTATCAAGCTTTAAATATAAAAAATGTCTCAAAACATTTTGCAGGAGTCTAATTAGAAGCAAAAATTGTTGCTAGAAATTAGAAATTATTTCATGTGACTGGATGTTTAATGAAAGATTGGGTTTGAAGGAATGCCACTCACAGAGATGGGAAGAGGGAGTTGGTGTAGACGTGGCTAAAATTCATAAAGTCATGGACTCTGAAGCATAGAAATGGGCCCTCCAGCCCCTCGTTTCCATGTCAACCTTTTTGCCTATATACACTAACCCCATTTACCCGCATTAGGACTGTATCCTCTGTGCCTTGGCTATTCAAGTGCCCCTCTAAGTACATCTTAAATCTCATTTTAGCCTCCCCACATTCTCGTACCCCTAGTCTCCACCACTTACCTATAAACCCGGGACAATTTACAGTGGCTAATTAATCTACCAACCTATAAATCTTTGGGACGTGGGAGGAAACTGGAGCACCTGGGGGAAACTCACGGGGTCATAGATTAAACCTGGATAGCTGTGAGACAGCAGCGCTATTGGCTGCACTACTATGCTGCTTGTGTAACTATTCAGGGTAAAAGTGGCAACACACAACCTGCTGGAGGAACTCAGCAGGTCGAGCAGCATCTGTGGGGGGAAAGGAAGTGTCAACATTTCAGGTCAAGATCCTGCATCAGGTGGCATTCTTTATAATAAACAGAAATCATATGTCACCGATATTATTAAGTTAGTTTAGCTCTAGTACATAGAACAATATTTGAAAAATTCTCTATGTGATGAAGGAAGTATGGTGTACATGTTGTAGACTAGAGTAGACCATGCACTCTAAGTTTGGAGGTCAGAGTACTAAAGCAGGCTCAATGGGTGAATGGCCTATTCTTGTCCTTATTTCACAGGTTCTGATAGCACAAAGACGAGGAAGCATCCTTCAAATATTTTCAATACCAAAACATGTTTACTACATGAAGAAACGTACATGGTAATGAAATGAGCAAACTGTCCAGTGTATTTCTGTATTTAAATTTTGCTTTAAATCAAAACCCAGACTTGCTCATTAAAAATGATAAAATAAGAGCACTCAGGAGGTCAGGCAGCATCTGTGGAAAGAGAAGCAGAGTTAGCAATTCAAGTCCGAGATGCTTTCATTAATAATGATTTCTTATTTTCTCATAAATATTTTTGTAGTTGCAATAATCCAATGTCTTCAAGTTACCACTCTTAAATTTATCCAGGAATGTGGTTTACTACAAAGAAAATAAGAGAGGCAATTACATTCTTTTTCACTGTTGATTGTAGCAGTTCACAGAAAATTACATACAAATGGGTTGATCAGAAACTTTAATGTTATGTGCCTGTGATGCTGCTGCAAGTAAGTTTTTCATTGCACCTGTGAATACATGTCCTTGTGTATATGGCAATAAATTCAACTTTCAAGTAGTAATCTAAATGGCTCAAATCAGGAATTTACGTAGACCCATTATCCAATTGACCCAGCTTCAATAAAAGCTTTTTTTTCTCATATTTTCCTAGTCAAAGGCTTACCAGGTTTTATCAAGACTTTCATAATCAGCTCCTGTACTAGATCTCTGCTTTCAGATAGTTTGTTTGCCTTGTGCCTGTAGAGTATTAACCATGTCCCATTAAGTTCCATAAGCTTTGAGCCCCATTAATGGGGCATGTTACAGGAAATGCCTCATGTGCTGGCAGCTGATGTCCTGATGTTACTTATTACTTGGAGATGATGATCCCAATCTCTGCCATGGCACTTCCCCTGAACCTGAACAAATACTCTCTGACAACCACCCATGCCATTAACCCTCCTCCTCACCCCCTTCTAGGACTCCAGTCCCAAATCTACTCTGTACCCTTGTCACCCAACTTTTCCTAAAATCTTTCAGGTTCTGTGCATCCTGAAATAAGGATTGGAAAATAGCATTCACCAAGGTTCAAACCAGTCATAAGTCATAAATGAATAATTGCTTGATTAATAACTCCACAATTAATTGTTCAATTTATTCAAAGCATTCTGACATCTTGAGTAATAGAGTAGAATTTCATAACAAACTTGCTCCACTGAGTTTATTTTCAGCTGACAAATGATTAAACAATGTGTAGAATCTTTATGATAGCAAACATTTACTTTATAAAGTTTATTTGTTGCTCTGTTCTACTCTGTTCTTGCTTTCATAACTGACTCAGATACACAGCAGAGTGTGAAGGAAATGCACTTGACAAACCATGACTGGATCCAATTGGTAAGGACAGCTACCTGGGCAACCCTTGAAGTGCTGGTACACTGTGTGACACTATGTGGCAGGAGGAGTCTTATCACAGATTGCCATTGTTAGAATTTTTAAAAATCTGTGTTTAGTCACTAAAACTTAAATCTACTTCAGTAAAATGAGAATTAATCTTTTTTTATCTATTCAAATAAAATGAAATTGTTTCCCCTGTTAAGGCAGTCCAGAACTTTGAAGAAGTCATTTCAGAATGAGATATTAAGCCTAAGATGAGGGAGGAATTTATTTTCTCAAAGCTTGTGAATCTTTGGAAACCTCTACCCCAGGGAACTGCAGAGGCTGAGTCAGAGAGTATAGTCAAGACTGAGACAGATAGAACATAGAAGAGCACAGCACAGGAACAGTCCCTTTGGCCTACGATGTTGTGCCAAACTAAATAACCTAACAACATCTAATCCTTTCTGCCTGCTCATGGTCCATATCCCTCCATTCTCTGCATATGCGCCTATGTAAGAGCCTCTTAAACACCTCTACTGTATCTGCCTCCAACACAACACCCGGCAACACATTCCAGGCACCCACCACTCTCTTGTGAAAAAACTTGCCCAACACATCTCCTTTGAACTTCCCCCTCTCATCTTAAATGCATGTCAGTGAGCATTAGATATTTCAACCCTGGGAGAAAGATACTAGCTGTCTACTCTACCTATGACTCTCATAATTTTATAAACCTCTATCAGGTCTCCCTTCAGCCTCTGCTGAGAAAACAAACCAGAGAAAACAACCTACATTTGTCTAATCTCTCTTTATAGCACATGCCCTCTAATCCAGGCAGTGTCCTGGTGAACCTCTTCCGCACCCTCTCCATAACCTCCACATCCTTCCTATAATGGGGCAAACTGAATGAAATACTCCAGATGTGGCCTAACCAGAGTTTTATAAAGCTGCAACATAAGATATTCGGAAAACAAGGGAATTAAATGTCTGTGGGCATCAGGTAAGAACGTGGGGTTGTGTTTTTACTGAGTAATGGAGCCGGGTCTAGAGGACTTAAAGCCAACTCCTGCTCCTGTTTCATCAATCTGTGCAACTTTATTATATCTCGGTTCTAATGTTCCTGCTGGGAATAAGTTCAAATGCAATGATAGTAAAAGGGAATCTTTCACCCTGCAGTGTGAGAGATATGGAAAATTCTTGCGAGTCACTGTCTTAGAACAGAGAACATAGAACATTATAGCGCAGTACAGGCCCTTCGGCCCACAATGTTGCGCCGACCTTTTAAATTAATCTAAGATCAAACTCCCACATACCCCTCCATTCTTCTGTCATCCATGTGCCTATCTAAGAGTCTCTTAAATATGCCCCTAATGCATCTGCCTCTACTAGCACCCCTGGCAGTGCATTCCACGCACCCACCACTCCCTGTATAAAAAAAACTTACATCTGATATCTCCCTGCACTTTCCTCCAATCACCTTAAAATTATACCCCCTCATGTTAGACATTTCTGCCCTGGGAAAAAGTCTCCGGCTGTCCTCTCAATCTGTGCCTCTTATCATCTTGTACACCTCTATCAGGTCACCTCTCATCCTCCTCCTCTCCAAAGAGAAAAGCTCTAGCTTGCTCAACATATCCTCAGAAGACATGCTCTCCAATCCAGGCAGCATCCTGGTAAATCTTCTCTGCACCCTTTCTAAAGCTTCCACATCCATCCTATAGCAAGGCGACCAGAACTGAACACAATATTCTGAGTGTGGTCTCAGGGTTTTGTAGAGCTGAAACATTACCTTGAAGCTCTTGAACTTAATCCCCTGACTAATGAAGGGCAACACGCCATACATCTTCTTAACAACCCTATCAATTTGCGCGGCAACTTTAAGGGACTTATGGATGTGGACACCAAGATCTCTCTGTTCCTCCACATTGCTAAAAATCCTGCCATTAACCCTGTATTCTGCCTTCAAATTCAACCTTCCAAAGTGAATCACTTCACACGTTTCCAGGTTGAACTTCATCTGCCACTCCTCAGCCCAGCTTTGCATCCTATCAATGTCCCATTGTAACCCTTGATAACCCGCTACACTATCTACAACACCACCAACCTTCGTGTCATCTGCAAACTTACTAACCCACCTTTCCACATCCTCATCCAAGTCATTTATAAAAATCATAAAGAACAGGGGTCCCAGAACAGATCCCTGTGGAACATCTATAAGTTTAAATGATTCAATTTATTAAATTTTAATTTGAAATGATGGAGCAATGGTCACCATGGAACACTGACCACTGAGAACAGGTCTCTTTCACCCCACTCCTTTCTGACTTCACTGTTTTTTGTTAACCACACTGTTCCAATACAGCATAACACTAGTTCAAGGAGAAGTAGTTCATCTCCTGACTAGCACTTCTGGAATCAATTCTGAGTTCAAGAGTTTCAGGTAACCAGCCATTCCAGTCTAAGATCACACACTTCCAGCATTCAGGTATTTTTCTCTCAGTCCTCTTTGCTATTTCATATCTTGTCCATCTCCTCCTAGCTACATCTTCTCCACACACACTCGAGCACCATCTCTCAGTCAGGATCTGCGCTGGGACCATTGCTGTTTGTGTCTATATCAATGATCGAGATGATAAAGTGGTAAATTGGATCAGCAAGTTTGCTGATGACACTAAGATTGGAGGCGTTGTGGACAGCGAGGAAGGCTTTCAAAGCTTGCAGAGGGATCTGGACCAACTGGAAAAATGGGCCAGAAAATGGCAGATGGAATTTAATGCAGACAAGTGTGAGGTGTTGCATTTTGGAAGGACAAATCAAGGGAGGACATACACAGTAAATGGTAGAGCACTGAGGAGTGCAGAGGAGCAAAGAGATCTGGGAGTTCAGATACATAATTCCCTGAAAGTGGCATCACAGGTAGACAGGTTTGTAAAGAAGGCTTTTGACATCCTGGCATTCATGAATCAAAGTATTGAGTATAGGAGTTGGGATGTTATGGTGAGGTTGTATAAGACATTGGTGAGGCCAAATTTGGAGTACTGTGTGAAGTTCTGGTCACCTGACTATAGGAAGGATATCAGTAAGATTGAAAGGGTGCAGAGAAGATTTAGTAGTATGTTGCTTTGTCTACAGGAGTTGAGTTGCAGGGAAAGATTGAACAGGTTAGGACTTTATTCCTTGGAGCGTAGAAGAATGAAGAGAGATTTGATAGAGGTTTACAAAATTATAAGGGGTATAGACAGAGTAAATGCAAGTAGGCTTTTCCCACTTATATTAGGAGAGATAAGTATGAGAGGACATGGCTTTAAGGTGAAAGGGGAAAGGTTTAGGGGGAACATTAGGCAGAACTTCTTCACTCAGAGAGTGGTGGGAGTGTGGAACGAGCTGCCATCTGACATGGTAAATGCGGGCTCTTAAGTTTTAAGAATAAATTGGATAGATACATGGATGGGAGAGGTCTGGAAGGTTATGGACTGGGTGCAGGTCAATGGAACTAGTGGAATAAAGTTTCGGCACAGACTAGAAGGGTCAAATGGCCTGTTTTCTGTGCTGTAGTGTTCTATAATTCTATGGTTCTGCCTGTGTCATCCAGTCCTGGTGTTCACCCAATCACAAACATTCCCCTTTGCTCTCTCCACCCCTCACTTCTCTCACTGCAACTTGACTCTCTTTCTCCACAACTTTTTTTTCCCCCTACCTTTTCCCAGGTCTGAAAAAGCATCATCAACCTGAGAGATTAACCCAACATTTCTCTTCATAGATAGTGACTGACTTCTAATTTATAGCTCAGATTTCCAGCGTCTGTAGTATTTTGCTTATGGTTGCAATGATTCTGTTTAGTACCGGTGGTAACATGAATCTGTCACCAATAAATCAGTAGAAAGAGACTGAGAATAATATTCATGTTGTTTGTGAAGACTTCTGCTGGTAACTAAAGTATTAGCATGAAGTAAAATAGCTCTAGCCCTTTCCACAGGTTGTTTGACATGAGGTGTTGCATCTTGGGAAGTCAAACCAGGAAAAGACATTGACAGTGAAGAGGAGGGCCCTGGGGAGTCTTACAGAACACAGGGACCTAGGAGTACAAGGACATAGTTCCTTAAAAGTGGGGTCACAGTTAGAATGGTGAAGAAAGCTTTTGGCTTTTGGATAGAGTGGATGTGGAGAGGATGTTTCCAGTAGTGGGTGAGTCCAGGACCAGAGGGCACAGCCTCAGAATAGAAGGACGTCCCTTTAGAACAGAGATGAGAAGGAATTTCTTTAACCAGAGAGTGGTGAGTCGCTGGAATTCATTGCCACAGATGGCTGTGGAGGCCAAATCATTGGGTATAGTTAAAGCGGAGGTTGATAGGTTCTTGATTAGTAACAGCTTCAAAGGTTACAGAGAGAAGGTAGGAGAATGGGGTTGAGAGGGAAAAATAAATCAGCCATGATTGAATGGTAGAGCAGACTTGATGGGCCGAATGGCATAGTTCTGCTCCTATGTCTTATAGTCTCATGGCATGCTGGCCTTCATCAGTCAGGGCACTGAGTATGGGAGTTGGGAGGTTATGTTGCAGTTGCAGACGATGTTGGTGAGGCAGCACTTGGAGTATTGTGTGCAGTTATGATCACTCTGTCATAGGAAAGACATCATTAAGTCGGAAAGAGTGCAAAGAGGTTTTATGAGAATGCTGCCAGTACTCAAGGGCCTGAGTTTCAGGGAGAGGTTGAGCAGGTTAGGACTTTATTCCTTGGAGCGTAGGAGAATGAGGGGTGATTTTATAGAGGCGTATAAAGCCATGAGAGGCATAGACAGGGTGAGTGCACACTGTCTTTTTTTCCCAGGGAAAGGGAATCAAAAGCAATAGAGGGTATAGTTTTAAGGTGAGAGGGGAAAGATTTAAAAGGGACCTGAGGGACAACTTCTTCACACAGAGGTTGGTGAGTATATGGAACGAGCTGCCAGGGGAAGAGGTTGAGGCAGGTACAGTAACAACATTTAAAAGATTCTTGGACAGGTACGTGGATGGGAAAGGTTTTGAGGGATATGGGCCAAATGCAGGCAAGTGGGTCCAGCCTAAATGGGAATCTTGATTGGTATGGACAAGTTGGGCCGGTTTCCGTGCTGTATGACTCTATGTCTTGAAGATACTATTCAACACATGCAAATATGTGAATTAGGAGCAGGAGTAAGTCACTGGCTCCTTCCAGTCTGCTCCATTCTTCAATAAGATCATGGCTGATTTGATTGTAACCTCAAATCTGCACTTCGTAACCTTTTGCCCTCTTGCTTATCAAGAACCTGTCTCCCTCAGCCTTGAAAATATTCGAAGACCCTACTTCCATTGTACTTGGGGGAACAAATTTCCCAAAACTCACCAGACTCCGTGACAGAGAAAAATATGCCGCATCTCCTTCTTAAATGGGGGAATCCCTTATCTTTAAACAGTGGATAACTGGGTTCACCACTTTTCCATCAGCCTGCCTGATGCAAGAACACAAGAAAATAGGACCAGGGGTAGGTCACTTGGCCCCCCAAGCCTGCCCCACCATTCAATATGATCATGGCTGATCTATGCTGATATAACTTTTGCAAATTTCTACAGATGTACAGTGGAGAGCATTCTGATTGGTTGCATCATTCTTGGTATGGAAGCTCCAATGCACAGGATCGCAAGAGGCTGCAGAGGGTTGCAGACTCAGCCAGCTCCATCATGGGCACAACCCTCCCCACCATTGAGGACATCTTGAAGAGATGGTGCCTCAAGAAGGTGGCATCCATCACTAAGGGCCCTCACCACCCGGGACATGCCCTCTTCATGTTACTACCATCGGGGAGGAGGTACAGGAGTCTGAAGACCCACACTCAACATTTCAGGAACAGCTTCTTCCCCTCCGCCATCAGATTTCTGAATGGTCCATGAACACATGAACACTACCTCATTATTCCTCTTTTGCACTATTTATTTATTTTTCTAACTTAGTGTAGTTTTTATGTCTTTATGTCTTGCACTGTACTGCTGCTGCAAGATAACAAATTTCATGACGTGTCAGTGATAATAAACCTGATTCTGATTCTGATCAACTCCTCTTTGAAAGATGCACCATAGAAAGCATCCTATCCGGATACATCACAGCTTGGTATGGCAATTACTCTGTCCAAGACCGCAAGAAACTGCAGAGAGTTGTGGACACAGCTCAGCACATCACGAAAACCAGCCTCCCCTCCATGGACTCTGTCTACACTTCTCGCTGCCTTGGGAAGGTAGCTAACATAATCAAAGACCCCACCCACCCCGGACATTCTCTCCTCTCCTCCCTCCCATTGGGCAGAAGATACAAATGCCTGGAAGCACGTACCACCAGGCTCAAGGAATATTATAAGACTATTGAACGGTTCCTTTGTACGATAAGATGGACTCTTGACCTCACAATCTACCTCATCATGGTCTTGTACCTTATTGTCTACCTGCACTGCACTTTCTCTGTAACTGTAACACTTTATTCTACATTTGCCTTGTTTTACCTTGATGTGTTTTACCTTGTACTACCTCTATGCCCTGTGTAATGAATTAATCTGTATGAAAGGTATGCTAGACAAGTTTTTTACTGTACCTTGCTACGTGTGACAATAATAAACCAATTCCAGTTCTGTTATTGTTTTCCCTTGTACTACCTCAATGCACTGTTGTAATGTAATGTTCTGTATGGATGGCATGCAAAACAAAGTTTTTCACTGTACCTTGGTAGGTGTGACAATAATAAACCAATGAATTTACCAGTTTCTCTGCCAGTTCCCCATAACCCTCAATTCCTCGATCTTTCAAATATTTATCTATCTACACCTTAAATACATACAACGATCTGGCCTCCACCACCCTCAGGGGCAGAGAAATCCAGAGATTCACCACCCTCTGAGAGAAGGAATTTCTGTGCACCTCAGTATTTAATGACCAGCCCCTTTGTAACGATGTCCCATTGTATGTGATCCTCCCACTGGTGAAAATATCTCAACATCTACCCTGTCCAGTCCCCATTAGACACCAAATAGATCTTGGTCTTCCACCCAGCATATCAATGCACCACTTCTGGGTTCATTGGTGAACCTAATGACTAGAAGAAGGTCAAATGTGGAGAACATTTTAGACTTCTGCATTTCAACAAAGCACCGGTGAATGTCTAAGACACAGAGCAGCTCAAACGTGCAACTCAGCCATAGGTAAGCAGCAATTTATCTGGCCCATTCTCTTCCTTGCTGAGTTATTATTCAGCCTCTCAGACTTATGCCTAAAGCCTAGTCCTATATCAACATTTTATAAGGCAATGTTATGAGATTCACAGTGCTTTCAATTTCCTTTTCATTAATAAAACAGGCACGAAGAAACTTTAGAAAAAAATATTTAATCACACTGTTCTTGAAAGCAGTTATAAAACAGCTCTGAGCAGATAACTTGAATGAATCTGTCAGTGACAGGAAGCCTTTTAAGCATGCATTAGACAAAATAAATACACATAAAAAGCAATGATTTATGTGTATGAGCTGTTAAATGTTTTCTTCAGTTGTGATTTTCAGTGCATTTAATAGTTCTCATTCATTCCACTGCTCATTGCAAAGGACTGCAAAAGACAATTTAGTGTATTGAATCCTTAAAACATGATGATACTGTGGTTTTGATCTGACAGCAGATTCCAATGCTTGCAGTTTGTATTGCTCTCTGCAATTGTAAGGGGACAAGAGGCCTTTGGTTTTAACAAATGCAGTTCAATTAATAAAAGGAAAGGGCACGTGCAGGTCAGACTTAGAGTTACAGAAACAACCACTTGTATCTGGTGCAACAAACAATCTGCTGGAGGAACTCAGCGGGTCGAGCAGCATCCGTTGACAATTTGGGCCGAAACCCTACATCAGGACTGCATCTACCCAAAACGTCGACAATCCCTTTCCTCCCACAGATGCTGCTTGACCCGCTGAGTTCCTCCAGCAGATTGTGTGTTGTTCCAGATTCTAGCATCTGCAATCTTTTGTGACTCACTTGTATTTGGTTCCAGGCTTTAATTTAGTACTTTGCAGGAGGACTGTAAAACAACATTTGATGCCAAGCCGCCTCAGGGGATACTGGGGCAGAGGACCAAATGTCTTTTTCAAAGAGATAAGTGTCAACGCTTGTCAGTGTGTTGCAGGCCAATAGGATGCATCTAGTGCGTGGGTGAAATGAGTTAATGCAAACACTGACTGCTGGCTTTTTTGTGCTAGTCTGCTGGGGAGCTTCTATGTTCAGTTCACACTGCTAACTAGCAGTAACGTGAGGGGATCCAGCTGATACGATATGGCAGGCATTGTAGTGTAGCGGTTAACGTAACGCTATTACAGCGCCTGCGACCCGGGTTCAATTCCGGCCGCTGTCTGTAAGGAGTCTGTACGTTCTCCCCGTGTCTGCGTGGGTTTCCCCCGGCTGCTCTGGTTTCCTCCCACATTCCAAAGACGTACTGGTTATGAAGTTGTGGGCATGCTATGTTGGTGCTGGAAGCGTGGTGACGCTTGCGGGCTGCCCCAGAACACTCCACACAAAAGATATATTTCACTGTGTGTTTTGATGTACATGTGACTAATAAAGAAATCTTAACATACATCGACACACAGCCTCTCCATTAGTAAGTCATCTGTTGTTCATCCAAAGAAATGGGGACCCTCATGGCCCCAGGTAAAACTTCAGAGGACGCTAGAGGGGGGTTGTCTCCCAGGCACCAACACACTGATCTGCCAGTGTGTGAGCATGTTCTGGCATTACGAACCACACTCTAGCTCTGGGCGAAAAGGCTGATTTCCTTGTGGGGATCTCAGGCGAGTGGCAGAATAAGGGACTAACTCCTGAAGAATCTGGAGTGGAGTCCAGTGGTGGACTGATGACCAAGTAGGTCATTCTTCCAGCAACTCCAGCCACTCAGTTGATGCCAAGCGTGGTGCTTTGCATTCCTTTTGATCCAACCGAAGAGGTTGAGCGGGTGGACATTCCAACATTTGGATATCCCAGAGTCTCCATAAAGTCTGCCAGGCTCCCGTCCTAGAGACTTTACGTCAGTACATTAAAACCCAATTAATTTATGCAAATACGTTAAAAACATAAAATAAACTGACGAAAAAACATACAGCTTTCCATACCCTTTCTCTGGAGGTCAGTAATCTCACTGAACTGAATGGGCCAGTGTAATATGTACCAGCTATGGCTGGTCTGATGCTTAGGGACCAGGTATGAAGTACATTCTGTTCCTCAGTTCAGGACATTACGAAAATGCCCCTAGATTCACGGCTCAGTCCAATGACGGGAGATCATTGACCTGAAACATTAACTCAGTCAATCTCTCCACAGATGCTGTCTAATTTTATTGATTATTTCCAGCATTTTCTGTCTTTACTTCGAATTTCCAGCAGGTGCAGCTTTCTTACTTTTGACTGAGGTGCTGTTAATGTTGTAACATGTTTGAAGCATTCAGTAACTTATTGAGGCCATATACACAGTTTCAATCGTTCATGCAAAAATGTGCTTCCTTGTTGCCAGCACAAAGCATGTGAGATTTTTGGTCGTGTATTGTATTTATCTTTATAGATCCCGTTCCATTCATTGGAACCAAAGCTACACAAGGGAAGTGAAATTGTGATTGCTACATTAAAGTGTGTTTAGCATTTGCGCCTAAGAGGGTAAAGTTCTCCCCCAATGGGCCTTTTAGGGAACTACAGAGCATAATTGCATCTCTCTGTTTTATAACAGCTACATTCTAATTTCTTTTACTGGCTTCCTCTAAGCTGTGACAATTTCCATCATCATCTTAGGTGCTTGGCCCAAAATGGAATCAATACCAGGACATGTGATTTAAAATGGAATCTTTGCTTGATAGAAATACTGATTAAAGTTAGTCAGTTTACTCATCTCTTGCATCACAACACTGGTGTGATTACGAGTTATTTGCAAAAATGTGTTTCCTTGTTGCTAGTACTAAACGTGTGAGATTTTTGGTCATATATTGTACTTACCTTTATAGATCCAGTTCCATTCAGTTCCACCAAAGCTACATAAGAGAAGGGAAGTTGTGACTGCCACATTAAACATTACTTTCAGGAGTAATTAAGGGAATACGATTTTAATGCTCTTTGACAATTTATAAGGACAGTGTGTGTGTTAAGGAAATGAGTGAACCTACTTAAAAAGTAACATACAGACATTGCAGGAGCACAACCTACACCCTGGTGTGAAGACACTATAAATGTCCTTCAGGTTGATGGTAAGGCTGCTATTAATGCAGTGTGGTCAACGCCCATCACAGATTCAGAATAATGTGAGGAGATTGCAAAGTAGGTAGCAGGAGGCACCCCACACCTGCTCTGTTGTTTAATTAGCTCATGATTGATCGGTATCTTAACTCCATTTGTCTACCTTCGTTCCATAATCCTTGTTATCATTGCCTAACAATGGATCCATATTCTCATCATGCTCCTCATGAACTCCTAGATATGCTAACTCAGGCATGCTCAATACTCAGATGGGAAATCACTTGAGAATACAAAGTACAGTAGGCTTGCTGCCTGGGAAAACTAACAATCCAATTAGCCGACTGGATTCATTAAGCCTCTGTCACACTGCAGTGTCAGAGAAGCCCTTGCAAAACAAAATGGTCAGACATATGACTAATAAAGATATTAGAGGCGGGTGCAACTACAACATTTCAAGGTTACTTGGACAGGTACTGGGATAGAAAAGGTTGATACGGATAGAGGCCAAGTGCAGGCAAATGGACAAGCTCAGGTAGACAACTTGGTCAGTATTGACGAGTTGGGGCAATGATCCTATTTCTGTCCTGTATAACTCCATGACTCTATGAGTACCAGAACTAGAATACTCCTGAAGTTTCTACTAGTATTCCCCCAAAGTCTGCTCTTACTCAGGTTGGATGCAAAGGAAACTATTTTACTGTATCCTGAAGGCATGATCTGAACAATGACTGGGCCTCGGGTACCACATTGAAACAGCATTGCTTTAACGAACAAATCTGGAGCAGGGCTCTGCTGGCAGTGGAAGCTTTCATTGCTTGTAATAATTTATACATGTGTCTGACAGTCAGGGTCATTTAAATACTCTTAATATTAAAGTACAAAAAATATAATTTTTAAACTAAAAATGTTAACTAAAATTGAATTTCTTTAAAAAAGTTATGTTAAAAATATTATAAATCATTAAAAATAATAAACCAAAGCAATTTAAAATTACTAACTTCTCTTCCCCTTTGCCCTCTAATCTGTAGACCACAATCCCCTTGAAATCATTGCAGTGCAGACCGTCCGAATCCATCATTAATCCGACCTTCATGTTGGACAGCTCATGAGAAAAATTCCAGGGCACACTCTTCTCTGAAGGGCTGAACGAGAGCAATTCCCACTGAGACTGCCAGGAGAACATAACACAATCGAAACTAATCGATCAATCTTAGTTTGGAAGTGTTCAGTTTATCCCCAGCAACTGTAGCTTCTTGGCAGGACTCTGCTTTGTTTGTACAAACAATTCCTGGTATTACCTCTGAACAGCCTGGGTTCCATCATCCTGCAAAGCATTCACCAAAAGAAACACATTTTTTCCTATCTCCCTTCAAATCTCCTTTGATTGTTTTAGACACCTTATCAACAAAGATGTGTTTTATATAATAAGATGTAACAACCAAGAACACTTAATTATTTAGTTTCAAACCAGTAATGACTAGTGAAGTGAATGGGGAAGGAAATTTGCATTTTAGACCCAAAAATGTAAGAGTAGCGTATTATAGAAATGTCAAAGAAACTTGGGGATCATTGAAATGTCATGCGGAGGAACAGATAATTAACAAGGTTATTACAAGGCTGCTCTTGATATTTAGAAGTGCAGTCCAGAAGGAGGAGTGTAGGTGGATCTTCAGCCATAGACTCACCACACCTAGACTAATGTAGGTAGTTCTGGCTATCTCACGTTAGGAAGGATATATTGTCTTTAGAGAAAGCGCAGAGTGTATTTATTGGAATGATATCGGGACTGGAACTGATTGACTATATCAGCATATCAATGGACCTGATAAGATTGATAAAGAGAAATTATTTCAACTGGTCTGGCAACCAGGGAGATATTGCTGAAATAATTGCAATAGTCCTTGACTGAAATATTCGAGGCAGGACTTTCGTTGCTAAAATTATGAAATGTAGAGAGTGTTACGGAAGTTTAAGTTCTACTCTATCAAAGGCAATTGATGCTTGGTTAATTTAAATTTGTGATTGATTTTTTTTTGTTTTGTTAACTCAGGGTAGTAAAAGGCACGGGGAAGCGATATGAAGTAAGAGCACAGATCGGCCATGATAGTATCTAATGCACAAACAGGCTGAAGGGATTCGATAGGCTCCTCTACACCCAGTCACTGCTGAGTAATTTGAATATTCTGCCCTTAACTGTGCTGACAGCAGTTTTGACACCAACATTGATATGAAAATAAGTAAGGCGGAATAAGATGCAGTACTGCTGATGTTCAGTTTAGTGGTGTGTGAATGGCAGAATAACAATGCCCCAAAAGACATCTGCTGAACTAAGTAACTAATTAAGAGGAGAAAATAAGTCTATTTTGTGATGAACTCAGTGATACAAACAGCAGAAGTCAAAGGTTTCTGGGCCAAATGCATGCACTAAACAGGTGATAGTATTGCAAGGGGAAAATATTCTCTCTATTTTGATAATGAAAACTATGAACTGTGAACTAGTTTTATTGTAATGCTGCTGATTTATATCGCTCGAGCTTTATCATTAATCATGTGCATACATTGAGCAACTTTCATCTTTGACCTATTCTGCTGAAATAGATAGTACCAGACTAAATGTGGCATAAATTGAGATAATTGTGCTAATACATTGCTGGGCTGCAGCTGTTATAAGCATATTTAACTGGAACAAGAGTTACAGTTACACTTGGAGCTATGTGCATAAGCATACACACATGCTCACACACAGACACACAAAGACGTACACACGTGCACATGCACATACACAGATGCACGCACGGACACACACACACACACACACACACACACACACACAGATGCACACACACACAGACACAGACAAACACACAGGCACACACACACAGATGCACGCATGCACGCGCGCGCGCGCGCACACACACACACACACACAGCCCACTTTAACTATGGATGTGTTACACAATAGGAATGCATTTAGACATGAACAACTTAATAACCTTGAGCCACGCTTTAAGCATGATTTGTTGCCAGTTATGTTGGAAATCAGTCTTCAGTTTATGAAAGCCTGTAAATGTTATTTATGGAGGCTCCAAAAGATGTTATTCACTTGAAATTTGCAACAAATAAAGAACAAATAGAGATAGATATTCATAATAAGTTAGTGAGTATCTGAGAGAGAATGAAAGAAAAACATTGGTCTTGAAATTCTGGAGACTGAAAAAGTCTAAATTGTTAGTAATTATCAAGAGACCAACAAGATATAGCAGGATCAAGTAGTTCTGAAATTATTTCTCTTTTCCTCATGTGGTTCTGCTGAGGAAGAAGGCGTGGGTCATATTGTCCATTGTCCACCACTTGTCTGATGGAATGAAGGCATGTGGGGAATCTGTCCTTCAGCTCTTGGAACCCTCAGCAAAAATCCAAGTAAGACCAAGCGTGAATCATTTTTGAAGCTGCTACAGACCTGAAATCTCTGGAATAAGGCAACTGAGGCAGTTGCTTTACATTGGAGTAAACTTCTTTACTTCTGGATTACTTCTGGAGGCAGAATAGCTCCTCTTGAAGACTTCCTGTGCTCAATTGAGCAGGTGACTGCAGGTACAAGAGTAAAAGAATATGAAACAGAAGCAGAATAGGCCACGTAGTTCCTCAAGCCTTCTCCAGTCTTCCATAAGATAATGGCTGAGATAATACTTATTCCTCGTCCATCTTTTCACCCAATCCCCAAATCTTCAGATTGCATCAGTGTTCAGAAATCTTCCCGTCTCGAATGCGCTCAATGGCTGGACATGCTCGGGTCACTGTGTTGAAGAATTCTGAAGGCTCATGACCCTCTAGGAAAAATAATTCTTCATCTCTGTCCAATTGCCTTATCCTAAAACACTGCTCCAGCAGAGGGAATATCCTCTTGGCACGAACTCTGCTGATCCATCTCAAAATCTTCAGTTTCATTGAGATTATCTCTCATTCTTCTCAATTCCAGAAAATATCAAACTAACTTAACTGGTTCACTTACTTACAACAATACAGAAGAAGGTCATTCAGACCATTTGGTCCATGACAGCTCTTAGTAGAGCAATCTTATCAGTCCTATTGCCGTTCCTTCATTTCCCTGTATACCTGCAATGTATTCTCACTCACTTTCCCATCAACCACGTTGGTTCTTTTGCCACTTATGTTCAATTAACCTATCAGTAGGTTTATAAGATATGGGGAGGAAACTGGAGCACCCTGCGGAAACCCATGCAAACTCCACTAAGCATTCAAGCTCAGGATTGAACCCAAGTCCTTGGAGCTGTGAGGTAGCAGTGATAGTTGCTGTGTCACCATATTAAGTCCCTGGGACCGGACGGGATATACCCCAGGTTACTATGGGAGGTGAGAGAGGAGATTGCTGGGGCATTGATGATGATATTTGCATCTTTCCTGGACACAGGAGTGGTACCAGAGGATTGGAGGATGGCAAATGTTGTTCCCTTGTTCAAGAATGGTAATAGGGGTAATCCTGGGAATTATAGACCAGTGGGTCTTATGTGGGCAACATATTGGAGACGATTCTTCGGGACAGGACTTACGAGCATTTGAAGAAGCATATTCTTATTAGGGATAGTCAGCATGGCCTTGTGAGGGGCAGGTCATGTTTCATGAGCCTAATTGAGTTCTTCGAGGAGGTAACAAAACAAATAGATGAAGGTAGAGCAGTGGATGTGGTGTATATGGACTTTAGTAACACGTTTGACAAGGTTCCCCATAGTAGGCTCATCCAGCAAGTCATGAGGCATGGGACCCATGGAGACTTGACTGCATGGATTTGGAATTGTCCTGCCCACAGCAGGCAAAGGGTGGTAGTAGATGGGGAATATCCTGCCTGGAGGTTGGTGACTAGTGGTGTTCTGCAGGGATCTGTTCTGGGACCCTTGTTCTTTGTGTTTTTATAAATGACTTGAACAAGGAAGTGGGGGGATGAGTTAGTAAATTTGCGGATGACACGAAGGTTGGAGGGGCTGTGGATAGTATAGAAGGTTGTCGTAGGTTACCACGGGATATAGACAGGATGCAGAGTTGGGTGGAAAAGTGGCAGATGGAGTTCAATCTGGATAAGTGTGAAGTGATGCACTTTGGAAGTACAAATATGAAGGTGGAGTACAAGGTTAATGGCAGGATTCTGTGTGCAGGAACAGAGGGATAATGGGATCCAAGTCCATAGAGCCCTCAAAGTTGCTGCGCGAGTTGATAGAGTAGTTAAGAAAGCATATGGTGTGCTGGCCTTCATTAGTCCGGGTATTGAGTTCAAGATCCACAAGGTAATGTTGTAGCTCTATAAAACTCTGGTTAGACCACACTTAGCATGTTGTGTTCAGTTCTGGTCACCTCATTATAGGAAGGATGTGGAAGCTTTAGAGGTGATGCAGAGGAGATTTACCAGGATGCTGCCTGGATTGGACAGCATGTCTTATGAGGAAAGGTTGAGTGAGCTAGGGTTTTTCTCTTTGGAGTGACGGAGGATGAGAGGCAACTTGATAGAGGTGTATAAGATTATGAGGGGCATAGATAGAGCGGACAACCAGCACCTTTTTCCCAGGGCGATAATAGCAAATACCAGAGGACATCCATTTAAGGTCAGTTCAGGGGAGATGGCAGAGGTAGGTTCTTTACACAGAGAGTGGTGGGTGCCTGGAATGCACTGCCGGGGGTGGTTGTAGAGGCTGATACAAAGGGGACATTTAAAGGCTCTTAGATAGGCACATGGAAGGAAGAAAAACGGGGGGTTACGGGCTGTGCAGGAGGGAAGGGTTAGATTGATCGTGGAGGAGGTGTTCATATAGGTCAACACAACATCGTGGGCTGAAGGACCCGTAATGTGCTGTACTGTTCTATGTTCTAGAACTACTTTTTGTGATATCAAAACAGCACTTATCCTCTATCTGGTGATCACTGCATTTCTTCAACATGTCTGTTTTAATTTAGAATTCTATTCCTGTTGGTTTATATGGGAATGATTTGACTTCAATAGAGACAAAGGGTTGTACAGATCTTCAGCCCACAATGTCCTTTCAACCTTTCTTCCTGTCTACACTAATCCCATTTGCCAGCATTAGTACCCTATCCTTCTCTGCCTTACCTACTTAAGTGTCTGTTTAAATGTCCCTTAAACATAGTGACCGTGTCTGATTTCACCACCTCCTCTGCCAGCAAGTTGAAGATATCGACCACTCTCTGTGTAAAAAACTTACCCCTGAGATTGTCCGCCTCTCAACTTACAACTATGTCCACTTGTTTTCGATATCCCTACCAATAGGAATAAACTTTTGACGACCTACTCTTTCTATGCCTCTCTGAAATCTTATACATTTCTAGAAGATCACCCCTCAGCCTCAATGGAAATAAAAAAAAATGAGAAAGATGTAAAATGGGCTGGCAACTTGTTGCAAGTGTGTTACATTATTGCACAAATCAAATCCAAACTGTGGCCAAAATGGCATGCAATCTTCTTAAAATCAACAGGCGCTAGACATGCAACAGAGTAGTGTCTGACATTGAACTCCTGAAATCTGGTGCCAATGAAGCCAACATTTGGAAGCTGACCACAATGTGCCTGTATTAATTAATATATTACACATTCACTGAATGCTGCTAAGAATGAATTTCTAGTTTTAACAGACAATCATGATAAAGTTATAAATTGACATGCACTTAGTATTCATGTCAACCTTTAGGAGAGGATTAGTGTAGCTGAGCTGAGCTTCAACACCACTCAAAAAACTCAATACCATCTGAGAAAAAGTGGTCCTCTCGTTTGACACCCCATCCATCATCCTGAAATTCACTTCCTTCACCACCATTGCAGTCTGGTTGCAGTGTGTGCCAGCTACAATTATTCAAGCAAGTAATTTGGACAGAATCTCTGAAACCAACAGCCTAGTTCACCAGGAATGACAAACAACGAGAAGAATGTGAACACTGCACTCTAGGTGTTCAACTCTGAGCTGCGTGCAATTCTGACTGGGAAATACGTCACCATTCCATTGCCATCACAAGATCTAAATCTTGGAACTCCCTGTACAACAACAGTCTGGGAGCATCTTTACCTAATGGACCACAGTGGTACAAAGAGGTGACTCTCCACACCTTCTCGGGGGCAGTCAGACTTGGGTGACAAACACTGGCACTGCCAACAACACTCTCACTGGTGATATGAAGGAAAAAAAGAATAGGACTTCACTGACCCTTATTTTCACATGCTGAGGGAAGCTGCTACAGAAACAAATCCACATGTCTTAAAAAAAAATTGTATTTAATGAACGTGTGGCTCTTTTGTGGATGAAACCAAATCTGAGGAAAAATACTTGGAAATAATTTTGAAATCTGTCTTTATCAGGGACAAATCAAAAATGTGATGAATTATTTGGTCCCTAAGGGTTCTATAATTAAATTAATTTAATTATACCAGCTAAGGAGAACAAATTTAAATATTTATCAGTAAAGCATACAATCCATTTAGGGATTGTGTATAAATTACAAATCCATTGGAATGCTGCCAAATTATTTACAAGGTGACCTTTTCCAGAGTTTATGTACTCTCAAAATGATCTCTTTGAAAAATTGTAATGCTCCTAAGAGACCATCACAAGCAAAATAATCTCGAACTGTTTTGTTAGGGTCTGATACACAACTTGGGTTTCTTTGTTCCACTGATCTGTATTCTGTTAAAACACTTTGAGTCAAATGCTTGTTGAATGTGGTGCGTATGGAGAAATGCTCATTGACAGCAAAGATGATAAGCGTAGAAGACATATGTGCCTCTGTGAAACTTTGTTTACCTTGTTTCACCCAGGTGAGGCAAATTAAGTCAACGTTTCAAATGTGCTATTTACAATCCTTAATGAGTTTCTTTTCTATTTGTGACATGGACACATTCACCTTTGTGATAGTGTTCAACACTGGCATTTGAATGTCACCATTAACTATCCCCATTAGTTTGTGTTAATACCTAACCACTGAAATTCTTCATGAAGCAGATTATGTTTAGAGCAAACAAGGAGAATTATATTATTAAGTAAGCCAATGTCCTTGAGGAATTAGGACAAAACATGTTCACTTCTTTGTTGAAAGAGTTTAAGCATTTGTACTATCTACACAAGGTATATCTAATTGGGACACTTAAAATTTTGATAATGCCTTTGTGTTGGTAAATTGAAATGTGATTTGTCCCTCACCATTTAATCCAAAAGATTGATGAAAATATCCAAGTTTAGCATCATGATTTAATTCTGTGAGTAATTAAACTACAAACTATGAGAAATTGTTTTGGAAAATTGTTATCATGAACCTAATTAATTTAGTTTAAAACACTTTGAAAGCAGAGAGGAAAGTGAATGAAGAGTTGACCTTGTTGGAGGAGAACAGTTTGCACCTGATCTCAGTATAGAAATGTGATTGCATGCACATTGCTAGTTCAATTGACAGCATAGCTGGAGCCTGACAATTAACTGCTTGGAGCTACAAATCCAAGCAACACCATTTCATTTTGTTATGAAAGCATAACAAACAGATGGTAGCTGAAGCTTACATAAAGATTTGGTCACAATTTGTATATTATTCAGCTGGGCTCATTTCCTTCTATTGCTCAACTGCACACACTGGGATCTGGAAATTGCAGCGAGCAGTTAATCATTGATAATTTTCTCACTGCTGGTAGTTTCAAATGAAATTGTGTTTTCAGAATGCTAACATATCTTGTTGTATGTTGGAATGAGAACCCTGTGGGACTTGGGCATAACATGAAGGCATCCAATCATTTGCCAGTGAAGACTGAGGCTGAGGGTAACTCAGTGAGGGTCCTGAAAATGTTCACAAAGTGTACCAAAGTCAAGAAAATGCCTGGATGCAGCCACCCTGTTAAAGTCAGCTCATTGTTAATATAGGAATGTTTTCCTGGAACACACCACAACATGTAGAGCAATCATAGGAAATCAACTTGGACTGTTCCCCATGCAAGGCTCTTCTGCAATCTTCTTGAAAAAATGTATTCACTTTAAGTACAATGTATTTGCTACACTAAGCACAAATTCCAAAGCAGATAAGCACAGGAAATATGCAGAGAGCATAACAGAAAGCAAAAAATGCCCACAAATTTGAGGGATGGTTTTCAAATGTTGTGTTCCCAATAGAAAGCCTCACTTTACCAAGAGCTTGTCAGCAGTCAGGCAATGAGCTGCATCCAACCCTCTAACCATGCGTGTCAGTGGTTGTGAACTAGGGCTCTTGTTGCCGTTACAAGCTTTTTCCATCTACTGCTCCACTATCAGCACCACAAACCCAGATGCAGGGGTTCAACCCAAAACATCGAAAATTCCTTTCCCCCTATAGATGCTGCTCGAACCGTTGAGTTTTCCCAGCAGATTGTTTGTTGCTTCAGATTCCAACATCAGCAGTCTCTTGTGTCTCCAAAAGAACAGACTTTTGGAACAAAGTACAAGGTGCCTTTGGAACTTATTGTATCTTACAACTTCAAGGTGTTATTGTAGTTTAAGTTTCAAGGCTCCATGCCAGAAATTGGAAAATGAAAAACTATGAAGGAATTTGACAGAGTGTGGTGACGGTGTTTGAAGCAAAGCAGTATGATAGAAAGATGCTCACAATAAGGAATGTAGGACGGTCTTCCATAGTCAGTGAAGGCTGAGAATGTGGAGCTCACAACCAAATTGTTAAGTACAGATTATTAAAGGATAGTCAGATCTAGTGAGGGAGAGAAACACTGTGCTAGGTTGAGGTAAGGTATCTTGGGAGGATGTTCTAAGGTAGGGTGAGCAGTAACCCCAATTATACTGGAATCTTCCTGGTTTCCATACTTCTATACTCAATGAGATTGGAGCAATGTTGGATCTTCATTATGGTAGAAACTGCCACTTCCAACATTCACCAAATAATGACTAACTAAAGAAATACAGTTTTTGAGTTAAATAATATTGGTTTTAATGTATTGTTGCAATATATCAATCCAATAGAAAGTATCTTGTGATAGGGACAATGATATGATGTCATCTCATTAATTAGTTTGGCAGGATATTAGGAGTGCTTTGATCTGGAAGGGGTGAATTACCTGAACCAGCAGCTCTTTAAAAAGCTGCTGGAGTTTCTTTAAAGGTATACTCTTTTTTTTGGCCTGTATGCTCAGAGATATAATAGGGTTCCAGTTCCTACTATAGGTGCATTGCATGGTAGGGTGGCCATGTTTGGTGCTAAGGGGCAAATGATGCCAACAACCAGGAAAGTATAGCAATGACAACGTGCATCATTCAATCTCTTCTGAGGCCTGAATCTCAGCACAGGTGAAGCAAAACTATCTGCCGACCTGTACATGGTTGCCACCTTACAGGCCAACCCCTCCTCACCTGAATCCACCTATTGTGTGTCAGCTCTTACCCCAGCCCTCCCCCTTAGCTTTTTATACTGGCTATCTCCCCTCTACCCTTTCATTCCAGATGAATAAATTCCCAGCCTGCTCAACTTAGTCCCTCGAATCCCGGAAAAATCCTCCTTTGACACGAAACGGCGACTCTCCATTCCCTCCACGGATGCTGAGTTCCTCCAGCAATGCACCTTTTGCTCTAGATTCCAGCATCCACAGTTTCTAGTGTGTTAAATAAAAGGTTATCTGAAATAATAAGTTAGTATCACTAAAAAGTACCAAATTGGTGTAAAAAAAACAGCTAATCGACCAAAATTGTCCAGGGCAGGGAATCAGCTGTATCTGTCTGGGGTATCCTGAGTTCAAAGGTAACTGAGGATGATTGACTTGCTGGGTTCTCATGTCAAGCATATTTTTGTTCCTTACTGTACTATCACAGAAGGGCAAGGTAAACAACTTTACCAACAGTTGAGTTTTATAAATACACAGGCAGGTCTTTTTCCCTCTTCCAGATAGTTGTGCCATTTGTACTTCTTTATTAAGAGGGTCAAGAATCAAGCATACGCCATTTACATGTCCACCTGCCCAACTTTAGTCAACTTCTCAGTCTGCCAGTATTTTGTGAAGACATCTTGTATTTTCTGTTGGCTCTTCTGAGATCATTTACCTCGATCGATCAGCTCATTTCAAATTGAGCCTGAAGTCTGTGTGGACCAGATATGGGGAGGCAGAAAATCACCTGTTTTTTTGCTGCACTGTCAGATGGGATCTTTTAAATCAGGCCCTGTCTGTCCTTTGAGCTGGAT
The DNA here is from genome assembly GCF_009764475.1 of Pristis pectinata. NCBI lineage: Eukaryota > Metazoa > Chordata > Chondrichthyes > Rhinopristiformes > Pristidae > Pristis > Pristis pectinata. The sequence continues at coordinate 80,693,757 of NC_067415.1, forward strand.
ATAAAAGATCTCATGGTCTAATTTCAAATTTACCCTTAAGACGTTACATCCTGTAACGGGCAGCACAGCTGCTGTCTCACAGGACCGGTGACCTGGGTTCAATCCTGACCTCCAGTGCTGTCTGTGTGGAGCCTCTCGGTTCTCCTTGTGCAGCTGTTTCCTCACATTTCCCAAAGACAGAGGGATTAGTAGATTAATCGGCCACTGTAAATTGCCCCTGGTGTATAGATGAACGGTAGAATCTGGGGGAGAAGTTGACAGGAAGGTGAGGAGAATAAAATGGGATCAGTGCAAATGGGTGCTTGATGATCAATGCAGACTCAGTGTGTCAACCTATTTTCTGTGCTGCTTCAGTACGAATCTATGATGAAGGAAGTACTCCCTGTTGTTCTGACAACTATTTAACCAATAGATGACATTGCAGGTTGCAGGACCTTGCTGTGTTAATTTCCACCATTATGACAGTAAATGCTCTTCAAAAATCATTTCATTGGGTGCAGTGGCATTTGAGGATTTGAGTTGCTGAAATAAATGCCTTTTCTCGTTGTTTATTGGGCAGACAAAACAGATCATTTTTTAAATGACCTTTTGTTTATGAGTTTGCTTGAAGTCAAAATGGGGAACAAATAATGTGAAAACACACGCATTATGAATGGAATGTTCTGGGGAATGTCTGATTGCCATTTTATGAAGGTTTATTTGCTGCATTGCTCTCTTCAGCTGATCTTGAGGTCAGTTTTAATAAAGGGTACCGTAGCATAGTGGTGAAGTTAACAGACTGGCATCTGGAGGTCTGGGTCTCAATATAAACATAGATATGAACATAGCTTAGGGGCAGGAGTTAGCAACCTAGCCCCTCAAGCCTGCTCTGCCATTTAATAAAATCATGACTGATCTGTTTGTAACCAAAACTCCTTTTTCTTCTCTATTCCTCTTCTTAGGAAGTCCCTCAGGATTGCTGGTGAGACCGCATTTGGAGTATTGTGTATAGCTTTGGTCTTCATGTTGTAGGAAAGACATAATTAAACTGGAAAGAATGCAGAGAAGATTTACAAGGATGCTGCCAGAGAGACCTGAGGGGCAACTTCTTCACATAGAGGGTGGTCCATGCATGGAATGAGCTGCCAGAGAAAATGGTTGAGGCAGGTACAATAACATTTAAAGGGCGTATGGATAAGTGCATGGATAGGAGGGGTTCAGAGGGATATGGCCAAACATGGGCAAATGGGACTAGTTTGGTGGGCACCATGGTCAGCATGGATGAGTTGGGCTGAAGGGCCTATTTCCATGCTGTATTACTCTATGTATCTATAACTTGCTTCTATCCCAGTTTTGTGGGATCTGAGACCAGTGTGGGAGCCACGGACTCTTCCTTAGATGTAGCATGGCATGGCTGATGGGTAGACTGGTGAGCAGTTTGTAAAGCAGTTTGCTTCTTCCACTGGTGCTCTCAATGTATGATCTTGAGGTTTGCGATACCATCCCAGATATTGTTGCTCCACCTTGAGCAGTCACGGGCAGGGATTGTCCAGTACCAGCAGGGATATGCATTTCTCCAAGGGCTTTGAGTACATCCTTGAATCCTATTCTCTGTTTGTTTGGCAGTCACTTCCTGTGAAGAAGCTGAAAATAGAGTGTCTGTTTCAAGTGTTTGGTGTTGGGTGTTGACATGACCTGTCCAATGTAGCCAATTAACGGGGGCTTCAAACCATAACTCCACAATCCCTATTACCCCCAGTAATAATTCATGTCCACTTATCAAGAACCCACCTACCACTACCTTAAAATAGTCAAAGACTCTGCCTCCAGCACTCTTTGAGGAAGAAAGTTATAAAGACTCATGATCATCAGAGAGAAATGTTTGTCCCACCTCAGTCTTAAGGGGATAACCCGAGTTTTCAAAAAGTGATCCCTTGTTGTGGATTCACCCACAAGAGGAAACATTCTCTCTATATCCACCTGGTCAAAACCCCTCAGAATCTTACCTATTTCAATCAAGTTCCTTCGTACTTTCTTAAACTCTAACAGATATATCCCTCACCTGTCCAATCCTTCCTTATAAAGCAATCTGCCCATTCCAGGTATCAGCCGAGTAAACCCCTCACATCCAACACATTGACATCCTTCCTTGAATAAGGTGACCAATACTGTACACAATACACCAGGTGTGGTCTCGCCAATGCCCTTTGTAAATTGAACCATAACCTCTCAACTTTTGCATTCTTTTCCCACTGCAGTATGTGATAACATTCTGTTAGCTTTCCCAATTAATTTCTGCACATGAATTCATAAACATGAGTTCAAATCCCACCAAGACAAGTGAAAAAAATAAATTCAAACAATCAAAAATAGCACCCACTGTTTCGAGGTTCTGATGGTACAAGTCCACCTCTGAGCAATGGGTCATTTTGTCCATATGGCTGATACTAGACACCTGAAATCCATTTTTAGCCCTGTCACAACAGCAGATTCCCAGCAAAAAAAACTTAAGAACACTTTAAAAGTCTTCCTGAACAAAATGCATCACCTTTATTGAGAACCTGCATGTGCGATGGAGAGCATTCTGACTGGTTGCATCACCGCCTGGTATGGAGGCTCCAATGCTCAGGATCGCAAGAGGCTGCAGTGGGTTGTAGATTCAGCCAGCTCCATCATGGGCACAACCCTCCCCACCATCGAGGACATCTTAAAGAGACGGTGCCTCAAGAAGGTGCCATCCATCGCTAAGGACCCTCACCATCCGGGATATGCCCTTTTCCCGTAACTACCATTGGGGAGGAGGTACAGGAGACTGAAGACCCACACTCAGTGATTCAGGAATAGCTTCTTCCCCTCCACCATCAGATTTCTGAACGGTCCATGAACCCATGAACACTACCTCGTTATTCCTTTTTTTCGCACTATTTATTTATTTTTGTAACACATAGTAATGTTATGTCTTTGCACTGTACTGCTGCCGCAAAACAACACAATTCACATCATATAAGTCAGTGATAATAAATCTGATTCTGAATCTCTGACCTGCTGGTGTTAAAGAGGATCCTGTAATTCACTGATACCCTTCAGGAAAGGGGATCTGCCACCCTTACCTTCTCTGGCCTATCTGATGGGAGACACAAGAATATAGATGGCTCTTAACTACTTCCTCATACAGAGGCAATTGGTGATGGACAATAGCCTCCAGCATGGCCAACAATAAAATACATTCTGCAAACAAATAAATGACAAGAGGTCAATGAAGTGAAACCATTGTAACTTTCATGTTGATAGTCCCTCTCACTACATCTGGTCATTAAAATAAGGGAGTGATTTGGAGATATTTCCTTAATTTGGAAAAATATGTGCATGCAGAGTTGCACACCCAATAATTACACAAAACTCGGAATATTTTAGTGTTTCCTTGGGAGCTGGCTGCAAATTATAACCAGTCTCTGAAGCCATTACCACACCTCAAAGTTCGACAACAGCTTCTTCCCCACTGCCATCAGGTTCTTGAATGGACCTGAACAACCCTAACGCTACCTCGGATGATATTTCTTTCTCTCTCCCTCAACTTGCACTAGTGTCGTTATGTTTATTTTGTTGTACATTTTTGTGCTGTTAAGTGATGTATAATTTATGTTAATTTATTGTTATGTTAACTTATGTTTGTCATGTTTGTAATGTAATAAACTTGAACTTGAACATGAACTTGAAATGAGGTAAGATAAGATATCTTTATTCGTCACATGTACATCGAAACACACAGTGAAATGCATCTTTTGCAGAGAGTGTTCTGGTGGCAGCCCGCAAGTGTCGCTAGGCTTCCGGTGCCAACATAGCATGTTGACAACTTCCTAGCCCGTACGTCTTTGGAATGTGGGAGGAAACTGGAGCACCCAGAGGAAACCCACACAGATACAGGGAGAATGTACAAACTCCTTACAGACAGCAGCGGGAATTGAACCCGGGTCGCTGGCGCTGTAATAACGTTATGCTAACCGCTACACTACCATGTAGTGCCGAGCCAGCCAGGAGTCAAACCTGGAATCCGTAGTCAGACGTGTTATCCATTGTGCTACTGGTAGCAAAGATCTAAGTCCTTAGGAAGATCATGGTCACGTGGAAAATCATCTCTCCCTTCAGCAACCTCTCAGAATGACTTGTTTCCATTGCATTTCTGAGATGGTTGAAGAATTCAGTGTGGGAGCCACAAATTCTGCCATAGGTGAGGTGATTGTTGCTTAATGGGGCAGCTGGGTGAGAGTAGTTTGAGCAGTTGTTGGCATTTTCTGTTGTCTGTGCATGGCCTCAAAGTTCTCAACATCTCCCTGGGTGCTCCTTCCCCATTTTCATTGGTCAGAGGCCAGGGATGCTTATGGGTTGGCGAGGATGATGTACTTCCTCAAGCAGACTTAGAAGCACATTACCCATTCTCCTGGAAATCTCAATGAGGCAAATCTCAGAGAAGAGCAGTTGCTTTGGATGCCTGGTGCCATGCATGTCAACAATGTGATTAGCCCACCAGATCTACTTGAAGGGGATGATAAACTTGATGCTGGGATATTAGGTGGGACACTGACATTGGGTCACTTATTGTGTCAATGGATTTGGAGGATTTTGTGGAGACAGCACTTGTGTTCTTTGTCCAGTGCTTTGAGGTGGCCACTTTTGACTTTCCACGTCTCCAGAGCACAGGGGAGGGGAGGGAACACAGCAGCCACACGTACCCTGAATTTGCATCGGATTCAAGGAAGTGATGAATTTTGTTATTGACGTCTGCCTTCATCAAAAGGTGGCTGAGGGAGGCTCCTGAGATGGAGTCAAGGAGTTATACAGTACAGAAACAGGCCCTTTGGTCCAACCTGTCCATGCTGACCAAGTTGCCTAATTGGGCTAGTCCCATTTGCCTGCATTTGGCCCATTTCCCATAAACCTCTCCTATCATGTCCCTGTCCAAATGCCTTTTAAACATTGTCATTGTCCCTGCCTCTACCACTTCCTCAGGCAGCTCGTTCCATATACCCACCACCCTCTGCATGAAAAAATATTGCCCCTCACGTCCCTTTTAAATCCTTCTCCTCCCACCTTTATACCTATGCCCTTTAGTTTTGGACTCCCCAACCCCAGGGAAAAGACTTTAGCTAATCACGTTATCTATCCCCTCATGATTTTATAAACCTCTATAAGGTCAACCCTCAACCTCCTATGCTCCTGGGAGAAAAAGTCCTATCCCATCCAGCTGCTCCTTATAACCCAAACTCTCCAGTCCTGATAACATCCTCATAAATCTTTTTTGCACCCTCTTCAGTTTAATGGTATCCTTCCTACAGCAGGGCAACCAGAACTGTATGCAGTACTCCAAATGTGGCCTTACCAATGTCTTGTATAACAGTAACATGACATCCCAACTCTGTACTCAATGGAGATACAAGAGACTGAAGATTCTAAAATCTGCATCTGAGTCTGAGTCCTGATGCAGGGTTTCGACCTGAATTGTCGATAATTCCTTTCTGCCCTCAGATGCTGATCGACCCGCTGAGTTCCTCCAGCAGATTGTTTGTTATTCCTGTACTCAATATTCTGACCAATGAAGGCAGAGCATTCCTCAAGCCTTCTTCACCACCCTGCCTACCTTGATCTTGAATGCTCCCTAGTTTCCATCATGGATTTTGGTTGTTGGGTACAGTGATATATGACAGAGGCAAGTTAGGAGCGGACTTTTGAGTTTTGGACATTTAGTGTGAGCCTCATCCTCGGTGAAGAGGTCAACAAAGACTTGGAACTCCATCGCTGAATGCACACACACAAACCTACTGTAGATCTCTCAAATAATTCCTCTTGAATCACTGCCTACGGTTGCACTATTGGTCCTGAAATAGGTTATGGAATAGTGAGTGTATCTGCGGTGCAGGTTATGACAAGACTTGTCTTTCACCCTACTCACCAATTATTTTCCTGAATTTACATTTCACAGATCCGCGTACAGAGCTATTACTGAGCTGTCAGCATTTCTGAAATTATGTCAGGGTTCTGAAAGCTACTGGTCAGCTTTTGCTAGTTTAGTAGAAGGCAATGGACAGTGTCCATTTGATATTCCACGCAGCTGTATATTTAACAAGCTCAGAAATGTTAGCACTGTCCTAACCATCTCGATGGACTCACGTTCCCTTGGTAAGCCTTTTCTTAAAATCTGCCTGCAGAAGAGTATACAGATGGTGTGCAATAGAAATTAATGTGGGCGGGTATGAAGGAAGTTTGGCTTTTGCTTTATGCAGAAGCTGTTGAGATTATGAAGAAGATATTAAGGAGATTGGAGGAAGGTGAATTAGTTTGTATTTTCAGTATTATTTATTTTTCACAAGGTCACAAGACAAAGGAGCAGAAGTAGGCCATTCAGCCCATCGGGTCTGCTCTGCTACCTCACCATGAGCTATTCTCCCATCTAGCCCTAATTCCCGGCCTTTTCCCCATATCCCTTGACACCTTGACTAATTAGATACCTATCAATCTCCTCCTTAAACACCCCCAATGATCTGGCTCCACAGTGAATTCCACAAATCCACGGCCCTCTGGCTAAAGAAATGTCTTCTCATTTTTGTTCTAAATGGGTGCCCTCTAATTCTAAGACTGTTTGTAATTCACGACGGTGATATTTCAGTTTGATATTTTACAATTTGATATTTCATAATTCAGAAGGTTACCTGCAGTGCAAAATGCAACATATAGTTTTGCTTCTCTACTAAGTGTCCAAGAGGCATAGTTAGGATTCCATCTTGGTAACTCACAGCAATGCACCTTGACCGTTCAAGCATCATCAGAGACAACATACAATCTGGGAGAGGGAATTAACCAGAAGTTCAGGCAAGTCTACAACAGAGACAGATCTCATATAAATACAAGCAGACCAGTATGGGCAACCAGCAATCTATGCTTCTCTGCTCTGTTGAAGTGGATGCTCTCTACCGAATGTGTGCAGTTAATCAACAAAAGTCAAGATGTTGCCACAGATAGTGGAGATAGGAAAGTACACAGGTGTAACCTCAATAACAGATTCCCAGATAAGATGGGAACTCACACTCCTCTACATATAGAGTGAAATTGCTTCCACCTTGCTTTAATGTTGTCATGGCACCATTTGCTGCACATGTGAGATCAAGTGGTTCAAGTGACTTTCTATTTATTTTGCATTATCTTCTCAGAAGCGAGTTCATTTTCACTTTAGCCAAAAACCTTGCCTGTTGCAATCCTGTGCAAGAGTTTCCAAATGTAATCATACCATCTTTAAATGTCCTTGTAAGATTATTTCCCAAGGTTCTAAAAGAAACAGTATGACAATAAAATATACGAAAGGGAAAACAAAAAAAGAATAAAATTTGCCACTCTAGTCTTATCCAAAGTAAACCTTATTCAGGAAGAATTAAAAGGTTCTTTGGCATTCAGCAAATTTCCCTTTCCATCTTTATGACTTGTTTATCACCATAAAGTTGTCCAGTGAATAAATATCTTTAATCACACTGATAAGTTCAACTCCATGAGTGATAGAGATCCCTGTTCTAGTCCCTGACAGTCTAATAGTGGCTAGATGTTTAACAGTGCCTAACAACATGTAGTCAATGTAAATTTGTAAAGCTTAGCAGTCAGGTAGTGAATAAATTTGCCGTGTCTAAACACGAGATGTTTGCATTCAATTATTGTGGCAATCTAGCACCAGCACTTTTTCCAAAAACTCACTTAAGTATCTGGTCTGTATTTTGCAGTCATAATGATCAGTGAAACAATCAGTACTTACTGCTTCCCAATATTGAGCTAATAACGTGCATACTTACATAAGACACAGACTTCCATGATGTGCTGTCAGTGACAGCTTGCTCCTTCACAAAGCAAATTACAATGGTCCTCGTGTTTGGAAATCTCTTACAACACTTTAAGTGCCTGAACTTTCATCTGACACGATTCTTTCTATGAAAATCCTGAAGAAAGTTACAACTTGAACGAAAAGTTGAACTGGATTGATAAGTGCATGTTATCTCATAATTATAATCAGGACACAACCTCTCTGATGCTGAAAGACTTGACTTTATATTTGTGAAAAATCAAATTCCTCCACGATAAAAGTGCCACCGATTTATTTTAGAATAATTATTAAAGAAATAGTTCATGGTGTTTCAGCTTCCATCTTGATCACCCAACAATTTAAAATGTTAATTAAACCCATAATTCTTCCTGGTTTGCTGTGAAAATACCTTAGTATGATTTGATGCTTAGGTTGCTTGATGGGATTATGATCACTGGACATTGGATATTCCCCATAAGTGATGCCAAAATGAAATTAATATTGGGAAGGCAATATCCATGCCAAAAGGAGCAGAATGTAGTTGGCAGTTCTCTTCAAGATCACTTGCAAAGTATTTTGATTTGCATTGCAAACATAGGTATATAATTTGAATCACTACTTCTAAAATATGTTCTATCATAATATCTGATCTTCATCAATCCATGTAGTTTTTGAGATATCTATTTTCGTTTCTCGTATGTTTGTCCAGAATGTCAAAAGACATTTGGATAAGTACATGGATAGGAAAGGTTTAGAGGGATTTGGCCCATACAGGCCAAACATGGGCAACTGGGACTAGCTTGGTGGGCACCATGGTCAACATGGACGAGTTGGGACGAAGGGCCTGTTTCCATACTGAATTACTATATTTCATATTTATTTACAATGCAAAAGGAGGCCATTGGTCTCTTGAATTTACGACAAGTCCCAGAGCAATCCTATCAATCTCATTCTCCACTTTATTTCCTGGTGTACTATCTTCTATGACTTACCCGTTAACACCCACCAATTCTACGACCCACTTACACAAAGAGACAATTTACAGAAAGCAATTAACCTAACATAATGATGGAATAAATGGTTGTGTGGCTAAGTTTGCGGATGACACCAAGATAAGTGGAGGAGTAGGGAGCATAGAGGAAATAGAAAGAATGCAGAGGGACCTAGACAGTTTAGGAGAATGGGCAAGGAAATGGCAGATGAGATTCAATGTTGAGAAATGTGCAGTTGTACACTTTGGAAGTAGAAATAAGCGGGTAGATTATTATCTAGAAGGAGAGAAGATTGATAGTGCGGTAGTACAAAGGGACTTGGGGGTACTCATACAAGATACCTTAAAAGTTAACCACCAGGTTGGATCGGTGGTTAAGAAAGCGAATGCTATGTTGGCATTCATCTCGAGAGGTATAGTGTATAAAAGTAAGGAAGTGTTGATGAGGCTCTACGGGGTGCTAGTGAGGCCTCATTTGGAATACTGTGCGCAGTTTTGGGCCCCACATCTTAGGAAGGATGTGCTGACGTTGGAGAGGGTTCAGAGGAGATTTACGAGAATGATTCCAGGAATGAAAGGGCTTAAGTATGATGAGCGTTTGTCGGCTCTTGGACTGTACTCGCTGGAGTACAGAAGGATGAGAGGGGACCTCGTAGCGACATTTAAAATGTTGACAGGTAAGGATAGAGTAGATGTGGCTAGGCTGTTTCCCTTGGTGGGCGTGTCCAGGACCAGAGGGCACAATCTTAGAATTAGAGAGTACAGTTTCAAGACAGAGATGAGGAGAAGTTTCTTTACCCAGAGGGTGGTGAAATTGTGGAACTCCTTGCCACGCACAGCAGTGGAGGCCAGATCAGTGGGGGTATTCAAGGAGGAGATAGACAGATATCTAAATAGTCAGGGTATCAAGGGATATGGGGATAAGGCTGGCAAATGGGATTAGAATATTTTTTTTTCTCTTCTTTTTTTCCCACCCCATTTCTTTTTCCCTTTTCCTTGGAGCAGACTCGATGGGCCGAATGGCCTGCTTCTGCTCCCTTATCTTGTGATCTTGTGATCTTGTGATAATTAATGGAGTCAATTACATCTGATTAAGCTTGTAGCCTGGAGTTACCTGAAGACAAACCTAATTTTCCAAGATATTGGTTGGATCTTGCTGCTGGAACTGATCCCACCTATTTCAGATGTGAAGTACTACTACCTAACCAAATGTGCAGGACCAATCTGATCGGCCTTCTGCATCGCAGGGTGCAGCAGTGCCAAAGAGCCTCCGACAATGCAGTGCAGGCCCCAGTCCCTAAAACATCCCCATTTGTGCAAATGAAACAAAAAAACACTGCAGATGATGGAAATCTGAAACAAAAACAGAAAATGGAATGGGAACTCTCAGCAGGTCAGGCAGCTTCTGTGGAAGGAGGAACATTTAACGTTTCAGATTTGGGAATCTTCATCAGAACTGGGAAAGAGAGAAAACATTAAATTAAAACAAAATTCTTTAGAAAAGCATTTTACTCTTAATTCCTCCTTATTCATTACCTTACAATAACCTTCGAAATCAACAGACTCCTGGATCCTGCACGATCAGATTTGCTGTGGGATCAAAGAGGCAATTCTCAGCGTGATGCCAAGGAAGTTAATGTTTTGGTTCTGGGATCCTTCATCTGAACTGGGAAAGAGGGAAACAAGTTACTGTAGGTAGCAGAGAGGTGGGGGAGGCAGATGGGCGGGACAAAGGGAATTTCCCTGCAAGTTGAGACCAGATGACTCAATGGGTCATATTTAGGGTGAATGCACTCAGTCTTTTTTCTAGGGTTGGGGAATCAACAACCAGAGAGCATCGGTTTAAGGTGAGAGAGGAAAGATTTAATCAGAACCTAAGGGACAACTTTTTTACACTGAGGGTGATCAATACATGGAACGAGCTGCCAGAGGAAGTGGTAAGAGGCAGGTATGGTAACAACTTTTAAAAGACAGTTGGGCAGGTACATGGATAGGAAAGATTTAGAAGGATATGGACAAAATGTTGGCAAATGGGACGAGCTTAGATGGGCATCTTGGTTGGCATGGACCAGTTGGGCTGAAGGGCCTGTTTCTGTGCTCTGTGACTTGATGACTCTAATGTGGCAATTAAGGGTTGGATAAGATCAGATTATGCCACTTTCAGTGTTGTTCGTGATAAGGCTGTGTGCCATGCCCAGAAAAAGAAGCAGATATCAAGGGAAAAGCTGAGCCAAAATGATGGTAAGCAAAAATAGTTAGTTCTCATACAAAGTGAATGAAAGAGTGAGTTACCTTCAGGTGGGGAATTCGATATTGGGTCCAGAAGGCTGCAACATACCCAAAGAAAGATGAGGTGCTGTTCCTTGAGCTTGTGTTGGATCTCCTTCTTACAGAGAAGGAGGCCACAGACAGAAAGGTCAGAATGATGTAAATAATTAAGTAAAACTAATTACTGCACTTCTGATTAAAATACAAATATAAACTAAAATGCCTAAAGAAACAAATAATTGAAAACACTAATGTAAGATTATCCTCCTTATCTTTTGCCTTACAATCCCCATTGAAGTCAGCTGACTCTCAGATCCTGCAGTGTATGGCCTGGTGCGGGATCGAAGAAGCAATTTCCAGTGAGATGCTGAGGAATCCTAACAAGACTGGGCCCCACAAATAGACTTCATGGGGTGTCCAACAACTAAACAAAATTGGCCTTTTGAATCTGTCAGTAAGCACCAGATTTCTACATTGTGTTGTGTATGTATAGAAGTCACGGACTTACAGCAGTTTAATCAGAATCAGGTTTATTATCACTGACATATGTCTTGAAATTTGTTGTTTTGTGGCAGCAGTACAGTGCAAGACATAAAAATTACTATAAGTTACAAAAGTAAATAAATAGTGCAAAATAGGAATAACGAGGTAGTGTTCATGGGTTTATGGATCATTTAGAAATCTGATGGCGGAGGGGAAGAAGCTGTTACTAAATCTCTGAGTGTGAGTCTTCAGGCTCCTGTATCTCCTCCCTAATGGTAGTAACAGTAAGATGCTCATAGTTCAATTTGGAATTATTGGCAATGACCAGCGAGATTTGGCCCAGTAAGATAGTGGGTAAAGATTCTATCCTTGGTAAAGGAAAAATAGGATCACAAGTTTGATCCTTGATTTGTACTGACACATCTCATTACAATGTGACCAACTATACATGGCACTGTTGGCCTGAAAGCCTTTTGGTTATAAAGGAAAATTTGACAGAGGTTCCAACTCCTGATTTAATATTGAAACATACCTTCTATCTGAATGACCAGTTAATTACATCCCACCATCTCCCATCCTCTACCTTGTTTTTGGCTGAGATAAACTCAGCTCGATATCCTCCTTAAGAGTTCCAGTGGTTAGGAGGAACTTTGATAAAGATGTTCAAACTCTGACAGGGCTTTGAAGGAGTAAAGAAAGAGAAAGGTCAGTAACCAAAGGGCAAGGAGTTAAGGTCATTGATAAAGGAACCATGGCAACACAAGAGCAAAGTAATGTTCTGCACAGCATTTTTTTTCTGAGATGGAGTTGGAAACAGACTTCCAAAAGAAAAGGAATAAACATTACAGGGCTATTGTTAAAAAGCCAGGGTTTTGAACTAATTGGATGACTCTTTCAGACTCGATATCAGCACAGTGGGACACATTGGCTCCTTCTGTGCTGTATCTGTCTATAATTCTGCATGAAGCATGACTAGTCAGTTGTACCCCAGCATGAACCAAAACCTTAAGGAGAGGAGAAGTTGAGAAATGATCAGAACTATGTTGAAATCTTTATCTTATCTTTCAGTAATACATGTTTTGTTAAATGCAATTCAGTTCCCATCCCCAGCTGCTCAGTCAAACTTTACAATGTTAGTAAATTGTTTTATCCCAAGCAAAATTTCTGTCTGCCCATCCTATCATGGCTAAGGATGCTTATTTAATCTTCCCTCATGTAAACCAACTCTGACCTTGCTTCACTACCAAGATCATAGAGAGGGGTACAATAGCACATTTAAGTGGAGCTGTTGTCTCTCAACTTCAGTGAACTGGGTTCAGTCCTGATTTTCTGTGCCCTCCGTGTGAAATGTGAACATTCTCTCTGTGTCTGAGTGCATTTCTTCCCATTGCTCCAGTTTCCTCCCACAACCCAAAGATGTGCAGGTTGGGAGGTTAACGGGCCGCTGTAAATTGTCTCCAGTGTGAAGGTCAGTGGTAGAGTCTGGGGGGAGTTGATGGGAATCTGGGAAGAATAAAGTAAGAGCAACAAAAACCAGCAGCTTCAGACTTTCTTGTGTCTCCAGAATAAAATAGGATTTGTGTGGCGTCAGTATAAATGGGTGCTTGATGGTCGACACGGACTTGTTGGGCCAAAGAGCATTTTTCTGTGTTGTAAGACTCTAATGTTGTGGCTTCAGTTGTAAGTCTGTCTGCACTGTCCTCTCCCCTTTCCCTTGATATAAATGTCACATTGCATGGTATTCCTCTCTGTATGTTCTATTCTCCAAGTTACCCAATCTCCTACATTGGTACATCAGGTGTGACTCATACAGTTCCAGTCCCACACCAGAGACAAGAGCACAGCATCTGGTCAAACCCTCCAATGTTGCATTGAGGAAAATGTTGCTATGGAGGTGTTGTCTTTCAATGACATGTTATGGTGCAATCCAGCAGACATAAGAAAGTAGTTCTGAGAAGACCAGGTGTAATATGCTCAATGTTTTGACCAATATTTATCCTTCAATATTGCTAAAAGAGAATATTTAGTCATCATCACATTTCTCTTTATCATGCATGAATTGGATGTCCCATTTTCAACAGTGACTACAATTCCAAAGAACTTCCTTGGCAATAAGGCACATTGAAAAATCCTGAACTGGGATGTGAAAGCTGTCGTAAAAAGTTGTTTCTTTTCTCATTGCATTGATGTGGGTGCTCCTGGAGCTGTGTCCTTCTATCTAAGCATTGCCTCAGACTAACATAAGGCTTCTTTGCAAAGCAAAGCTTTATCAGGGTCCTCTCGGTGAGAAAGGTTCTCTATAGTCACACAGCTTAATTTCTATGTGGTTCTTGAAGGCTGGGTCTGGTGACAATGTTTTAACCGATTAGTCTGGGGATATTGTACGGAAACAGGACCTTTGATCTACCATGTCCATGCCGACCATTGTACTAATCTATACATCCCATTTACCCACACTTAGCCCATAGCCTTCTATTGTTGGTGATTCAGTGCTTGTATAGTTACTTCTTAAATGTTGTGAGGGTCCTTGCTTCCTCAGGCATCTCAATAATTGGTCAATTTCTCTGAAAATCAAGCCTACTCTGTCAGTGACTGAAATTGGTATTTTTCATATTATTCTTGAGCTAATTATTCCTCATTCACTGTATTTTTCTGGATAAATTACCCCACTTTTACTGGGAGAAGTCGCTGCAACCCATTTCCTCTGTTCTTTAAGATCACTGTTTACTGTATAAGTTGACTTTGCAGCATTGACCAGGCTTTACATCATTTCAAAAAACACTTTGTTCATAAAATTATTCTAAAATATATAAATACAGAAGGTTCCAGTCAATATTTTCATAATAGGTAATGTTATTTCATTACAGAGACACAAGAGATTCTGCAGATGCTGGAATCTAGAGCAACACACACAAAACGCTGGAGGAACTCAGCGGGTCAGACAGCATCTATGGAGGGAAATAAACAGTCGACGTTTCGGGTCGAGACCCTTCATCAGGACTGGAAAGGAAGAGGGCAGAAGGCAGAATAAGAAGGTCTTCTGCCCTCTCCTACCAGATTCCTTCTTCTTCAGCCCTTCGCTTCTTCTACCTATCACCTCTCAGCTTCTCACATCACTCCCTTTCATCCCCCCTCCCCCTCCCACCTACCTTCCCCCTTCACCTGGACTCACTTATCACCTGCAGCCTGTGCTCCTCCCCCTCCCCCATCTGGCTTCTGCCCTCTTCCTTTCCAGTCCTGATGAAGGGTCTTGACCCCAAACGTCGACTGTTTATTTCCCTCCATAGATGCTGCCTGACCTGCTGAGTTCCTCCAGCATTTTACTGTTCCTCCAGTACATTTCATTACTTAACATTATCATGTCATCTGTTATCAACCATTTACAAACTTAAAGTTTGGGGTTTTAATACAAAATTTAACTAATTTGTGCGAAGGGGCAGGAAGGTTGTAAACTGTGACCCATCCTCATGTCGCCACTCTGTGAGTCACATGCGCACACCGACTCCAGCTGACACAATCTTGAGCTATAAACACTCCATTCCCTGAAACATTGTGACTGATGAATCATCAATTCTCAAACCCTGTAATCTGTTCTGCCACCATTCTGGCACTCCTCAGCTTCTGTTTGTTATAATACACGGAGATGACATTTGGCCGTGACTTCGAGAATATACGCATCCTTTATTCACAACTGAAATATTTCACTGACCGTAAGGTGCTTTGTGATTTCCTAAAAGGGACATAGAAAGCAATATACGTATACACAGTTTTCCATTTCTTTCTAAGTAGCCTACTATAGACAGATTTCATCATTACAAACTGTTCTTAGGCAGCAGTTCACCTACTTGATAAGCTGTACGGTCACTCTAGTTAAATGACTAATATACGCAGGCAGTAGGAATACAATGGATGGGACTGACGTCTGGTAGTGTGATGCACTTTCCTCTTTATCTCTAGCAATAACAAACTCAACCAGCTGAATTCACGACATCAGTGCAGCAACATATGGAAGCTGCATTCTGTCATTAGCATGTTAACATCGAATCTGCATTCCTGACGTAACTCATAATTAACTCTTGAAATTATGGCCATTAAACCTGAGTAGCAAATGCAATTTCCAGATTTTGTGCTTTTGTCCAAAACGGATCATTACTTACTCCAATACATTTTCGGAAAATTGCTTTGAAAAAAAGCTCAATGTCTGGGGCAATGGGCCCACAATTGGTTTGATGGTTGGCTTTCATTACTTGAACCTGAGTTCATATCTAAACCATGTCCGGAGAAAGTGACATGAGTTCAAGAATAAACCTCTGGTGGAAAGTTGTCTACAGTGTGTAAGGATTGCAGATTTCCTTCAATAAAGTGTACTTGTGAATCTGAACAGGTGTAGCACTTTGCATGGTTGCAGGGATAAGCGCCAGGAGGGTCATTGGTGGGGAGGGACAGGTAGACAAGGGAGTTGTGGAGAGAGCAATCCCTGTGGAAAGCAGAGGGGAGATGTGCCTGATGGTGGGATCCCATTGGAGGTGGTGGAACTTGCGGAGAATGACATGTTGAATGCAAAGGCTCGTGGGGTGGTAGGTGGGGACAAGGGGAACCCTGTCCCTGTTATGTCGGTGAGGTGGGGATGATAGGGTGAGGGCAGATGAACAGGAATTGGAGGAGATGTGGGTGAGGGCTGCATTGATGGTGGTGGAAGGGAAACCCCGGTTACTGAAAAAGCAGGACATCTCGGATGTCCTGGAGTGGAAAGCCTCATCATGGGAACAGATGCAGTGGAGGCAGAGGAACTGGGAGAAGGGGATGACATCCTTGCAAGTGACAGGGTGGGAAGAGGTGTAGTCAAGGTAACTGTGGGAGTCAGTGGGTGTGTAACAGATGTCAGTGTATAATCTGCCTCCGGAGATGGAGACAGAGAGATCCAGAAAGGGGAGAGAGGTGTCGGAGATGGACCAAGTAAATCTGAGGGCAGGGTGGAAGTTGAAGGCAAAGTTGATGAAATCGATGAGCTCAGCACGGATGCAGGAAGCAGCACCAATGCAGTCGTCAATGTAGCGGAGAAAGAGTTGGGGAGCATTACCGGTGTAGGCTTGGAACATGGACTGTTCCAAGTAGCCGACAAAAAGACAGGCAAAGCTGGGGCCCATGCGAGTGCCCATGGCTACACCTTTGGTCTGGAGAAAGTGGGAGGAGCCAAAAGAGAAGTTGTTGAGGGTGAGAACCAGTTCTGTCAGACGGAGGAGGGTGGCGGTGGAGGGGGACTGGCTGGGTCTGTTGTCAAGGAAGAAGCAGAGAGCCTTAAGGCCTTCCTGATGGGGGATGGAAGTGTATCTGGACTCGACATCCACGGTGAAAATGAGGTGTTCGGGGCTGGGAAACTGAAAGTTGTTGAAGTGATGGAAGGCCTGTGAAGTGTCATGGATGTAGGTGGGAAGGGACTGGACCAAGGTGAACAAAATGGAGTCAAGATATGAAGACACGAGTTCAGTGGGGCAGGAACAGGCAGTATTCCATGGGTTACTGTCCTCTCCTTCCGGATTCCTTTTCCTTCAGCCCTTTGTCTCATCTGCCTATCACCTCTCAGCTTCTTACATCACTCCCTTTCACCCCCCCTCCCCCTCCCACCTGCCTTCCCCCCTCACCCGGACTCACCTGTCACCTGCCACCTGCTTGCATGTGCTCCCCCCCCCCCCCCAGCCTTATTCTGGCCTCTGCCCCCTTCCTTCGCAGTCCTGATGAAGGGTCTCGACCCAAAACGTCGACTGTTTATTTCCCTCCATGGATGCTGCCTGACCTGTTGAGTTCCTCCAGCACTTTGTGTGAAATGGTTCATGTATTTCCGAATTGTAAGTTTTCACGTATTTGAAATAAAGGCAAAGAAAATTATTGGGTAAGTACATTAAATAAATGTTTTTCAAATGTTTTATCTCTTCCAATTGTTGTGTGCAGAGCACAATATTAAATACAGATAACAGTTAACAATTGCATTTGTTATATGAAAACTTCACTATGATAGATTGACAAAGGGGCTGGATACTTTTCAGCTTGGAGCAGAAGAAGGTCTTTGACAGAATATCTCACATATAAATGATGTATATGCTCTCCAAAGTTGATGTCAGGAGGGAATCCATAACAGCCCTACATAGAAATTAATAGCATAGTCCTAATCAATGGGTGGGAAATAGAAAGCTCCTGATCAGATCTAGAATCAGACAAGGCTGCCTCTCTCCTCTGCCTTGTTTGTGTATTGTATCAAGCCTTGTTCTGAATCCAACAGGAGGAATGCAGTCATAAGAGAATTGACAATCTCAGTCAGTGGAGACACTCAACTCATCGCCTGCTTTCACTTAAATAACTTCACCATCTTCTGCCTGCACACACTGTTGGTCCACAGATTAGTGGGAATCTGCAATCAGTTCAAACTGGCTTCTGCGGCCAAAGTTAACTGCAACAAAAGGGAGGTCATTTTCTTTGGCATTCGACATGTCTCCTTCACCATCAAAGTCAAATAGCTGAAGGAACTGGGAATATGGCTCCAAGATCTCTTTATTAGTCACATGTACATCAAAACACACAGTGAAATGCATCTTTTGCGTGGTGTGTTCTGGGAGCAGCCCGCAAGTGTCGCCACGCTTCCGGCGCCAACATAGCATGTCCACAACTTCCTAACCCGTACGTCTTTGGAATGTGGGAGGAAACCAGACCACTCGGAGGAAACCTACGCAGACACGGGGAGAACGTACAAACTCCTTACAGACAGTGGCTGGAATTGAACCTGGGTTGCTGGCACTGTAATAATGTTATGCTAACCGCTACACTACCGTGCTTGCCCCTGATCCTGAGGAGGATCATTTAGCCAAGGTGAAACAGAAACTGGGATTGTGGGAGCAACTTCTTCTTGATTGCAGGATAGATGCTGGTCGTCAGATGCATGGCACATGTATGTTCTATGTCTACACTGCAGCAGTCACCTAAGACATTTTTTAGCTTGTCTGAGGTTCTGCAGAAATGCAATCTATTATATCGCCAGAGAAGGCAGGGAACAATACACCAAATACAGCCTTCATCTGATGGTGACCATTGTGTGGGGCTGTATCAAGGTCTGCATGGATCCTTGTGTGGCTAGATGCTGAGGTTTACCCTCTCCCTGACGCCGTGAAGGAAGGGCCTGGTCATGTTGCCAGGAAACGTTCCTTTCAGCTGGACCATGCTGTACCACTTGTCCCTTTTAGAATGTTTTATCCAGAACACCTTTGACCAAAATCTAATGAGTGGTATGCACAGGATCATCCTCAGAATCCTGTAAATTGAAGTCAAAGTCAAAGTCGAGTTTATTGTCATATGCACAAGTACATGTGTGCACAGTGCAATGAAAAGCTTACTTGCAGCAGCATCACAGGCACATAGCATCAGATACACAACATTCACAATAAAAACATAATTTAAATATAAATTAAACACAGTTTTTACAAGAAAGAGCACAATTAGAACAAAAAAGCAAAGTCCATTGTGGAACAAAGTGGTCATAGTGTTGCTATACTGAGGTAGTGATTAGGGCTGTGCAGGTTGGTTCAGGAACCAAATGGCTGAAGGGAAGTAGATGTTCTTGAACCTGGTGGTGTGGGACTTCAGGCTTCTGTACCTCCTGCCCGATGGTAGCTGCGAGAAGATGGCATGACTCGGATGGTGGGGATCTTTGATGATGGATGTTGCCATTTTGAGGCAGCACCTCCTGTAGATACTACCAATGGTGGGGAGGGATGTGCCCGTGATGTATTGGGCTGAGTCCACTACTCTCTGCAGTTTCTTACATTCCTGCACACTCGAATTGCCGTACCAGACCATGATGCAACCAGTCAGGATACTTTCAACAGTACATCTGTAGAAGTTTGTTACAGTGTTCGGTGACAAACCAAACCCCCTTAGAAAGTAAAGGCACTGGCGCGCCTTCCTTGTGATTGCACCTATGTGCTGGGCCCAGGACAGGTCATCTGATACGTTCACTCCCAGAAATTTAAAGTTGCTGACCCTGTCCAGCGCCGATCCACCAATGTAGACTGGTGCATGTTCGCCTTCCTTCCCTTTCCTAAAGTCAACGATTAGTTCTTTTATTGACGCTGTACGAGAGGTTGTTTTTGTGGCACTACTCAACCAGGTGTCCTATCTTGTTCCTGAACGATGACGCATCGCCGCCTGTGATTGGCCCAACGACAGTGGTGTCATCAGCAAATTTGCATGTGGCATTGGAGCTGAGCTTAGCCACACAGTCATGTGCATATGGAGTAGAACAGGGGGGTGAAGCACGCAGCTTTGAGGTGCTCCTGTAGGAATAGGAAATGGTGGATACTCAGCAGTCAATGTCTTTTGGCAGAATGTCAAGACATTTCTTGACTGGTGCTGAGAAGTGCCCGCTCTGTCAGATCCTCCATGTACAGCCAGTTTCAGCAACACCTCACACTGCCCTTCAGGTGGCTGAAGTGGGGTTGAGACCATCATCCATCTCCTTCTGGAGTTCTGCAAAGGATTGCACTGGTCTTTGTCAAAGTTCACCCTGCCCAGTTGCATAACACAGGACCCTACTGGCTGAACTCAGCAACACACACTGAGACAAACACCAAGTGCTCCCCGACGTCATCAATGCAGTGAAAGGTGCATTCTGTCCTGCCCAAAACCTGATGGTCCAGTGTAGGGAGCAGTTCCTAACACTGGTACAATCCAAGGTAATTGGTAATTAGTTTATTATTGTCATGCGTACCGAGATACAGTGAAAATCTTTGTTTTGCATACAATACAGACGATTCCAAACATAAGTACATCAGGATTGTACAAAGGGAAAAGCAATAACAGAATGAAAAATATAATGTTACAGTAACAGAGAAAGTGCAGTGCAGGTAGACAAATAGGGTTCAAGGGCCATGAAAAGGTAGATTGAGAGATCAAGAGTTCATCGTTATCATACAAGAGGTCCGTTTAAGAGTTTTGTAACAGCAGTAAAGATGGACTCACTGAGGCTTGATGGCAGCCCAATACATCACAGGCACATCCTTCCCCACCATCAGTAGTAACTACAAGAGGTGCTGCCTCAAGGCAACATCCATCATCAAAGATCCCCACCATCCGGGCCATGCCATCTTGGAGCTACCATTGGGCAGGAGGTACAGAAGCCTGAAGTCCCACACCACCAGGTTCAAGAACAGCTGCTTCCTTTCAACCATTCGGTTCTTAGACCAACCTGCACAACCCTAATCACTACAGTTCAGCAACACTATGTCTACTTTGATCACTTTGCACTAAAATGGACTTTGTTTTTATTTGTTCTAATTGTGTTCTTTCTTGTAAAAATTGTGTATAATTCATGTCTAATTTATGTTTTTTCTTGTGAATGCTGCTTATCTGATGCTATGTGCCTGTGATGCTGCTGCAAGTAAGTTTTTCACTGCACCTGTGCATACATATACTTGTGTATCTGACAATAAATTTGACTTCGACTTCAAGCTATGGCAAAGTCTCTCCAAGGAAAGATCGCATCTTAACACCTTCCACCATTGCAAACTGAGAGGATGGAACTTGTGCAAAATCTCCTCAGGCTTGAGATGCATGTAAAAGAAAAATTGCTTCATCTGATATGACGTGAATCTTGTCCATAAATGCACTAAAGATTGTGACATATGAATGTACCGTATTAAATTTTGCAAATTTTATGAATGAAGTATAATTCAAAGAAAAAAATATGTGCATAAATGAATTTCTCACCTGTTTCAGAAGGGAGCTATTACGTCTCCTGTAAATTAACTGGCAGTTAATCAGCAAAAGTCAAGTGGAACTGATATCCATACAATTTCATGATCTGTTCTGCCCTGGAAATATTTATAGTTGGGCGTAACATATTAAATTAAAACATGTCCATCAGAGAGAATGGGAAAATTTAAACACATTTTAGCCAATCAGTGGATACCATTGGGTAATGTGGCCATAATTTGATCAGTGACTCAATGAACCTAGAATGGAACTCAAATGGTTGATGGATATCTAGAGAGTCATGAGTCCTTTGAAATATTGCATCAGAGATTCAGAGGCAGATGTTTGTTAGCCTGCCATTTAGAATTTGCAAGATTTTTTTGTTCAAATTAAAGCTTAATGCAAAGATACCACAATAAAATTGCATCAGTTACATTAATCAAGTACTATTTTGACATCACCATCAAAAGCAGCTTTCTTGCAAATCTTTACATTCATCTAGCTGAACAGAGATCACAAACTACCGTAGGGTTGAATGCTATTAACAACCTACATTTTTGTGTGATAAATCTGGATTAGGGTATCATTAGATGACCTCTGAACCAGAAGGTCATGGGTTCAAGACCCAGTGCAGAACATCAATCACAATTTCCGAGTTGACAGTTGTGTGCAGGACTGAAGGAGAACTACTTTGTCTAAAGTGTCATTTTTTTTGAATAAGGTGTTACCTCAGTATCCTGTTGACTTTCTGAAGTCGTCATAAGAGAGTCTGTGCTATTACCTTGAAGATAAATAAAATAATTTTCTCTGGAGACTTGGGGTCAATAGGTATCTGCTGACTGTTGTAACTGAGCCCTTGCACTTTATTCGTCTACCTGCTCTGCACTTTCTCTGTAACTGTAACACTATATTCTGCACTCTGTTTTGTTTTCCTTTCATACTACCTCGATATACTTGTCTGGACGGCACGCAAACAAAAATTTTTCTCTGTATCTTAGACAATAGTAAAGCAATTACTAATTGAAAACATGATCTGGTCATTAACAAATTCTGTTTGTGGTCCTTGCTGTGTAAAATTTGACTGCTGTATTTTTTTGTTTGCAAAGACATCCTTGGTGCAAATCATTGGACTGTTCAATATAAGCCTGGTCTGCAAGATGGGAGACTGGCGAGGAGAATATTGGAATGCCCTCTCTTAAATCTCCATATAAACCCTCCTGCTTTAAGGAGAACAATATCCACTTCCCTATTCAATCATCTAACTTAGAGAACTCCAGCTCCATCAAGCCCAATGTTAATGATACAAACAAATTTCCTCTGGCCCTTGTAGATTCTTGCTTCTGCAGCCTCAGAAATTTTTCAAGTGTGTTTCTTTTACCCATTTTCAATTTCACAAAAACTTGAGAAAATAGGAGCAGGAGTAGGCCACTCGGCCCCTCAAGCCTGCCCTACTGTTCTATGTGACCATGGCTGATCTTCTCCAGGTCTCGGCAATCTGACAGTGCATTTTACGAAGTAGGCATGCAAAGAATGGATAGATCTGGATCCTTCTGGTAAATGGAGGCAACTCCTGACACAAGATCTGGGAGCCTATTAATTTCAGGAGGTACAGGAGCCTGAAGACCCACACCTCAAGTTCAACAACAGTTTCTTCCCCACTGCCATCAGGTTCTTGAACCGAGCTGAAAAACCCTAACACTACCTTGGACTCTATATATTTTTCTCTCTCTCAATCTTCCACTAGTATCATTATACTCATTTTATTATTTATTTTGCACGTGTATGTTATGCATAATTCATCTCAATTTATGTTGACTTATGTTTGTCCTCGTTGTGTAACATGTAAAAAGCTAATTTCATGACATATTGTCTGCCTTTGACAATAAACTTGAACTTGAACAATTAAAGAAACAAGGAAGAAATGTTCTCTTAATAATTATTTTGGTTTAGTTTAATGCTTTTAATTATCTATGGATGATTCAGGCATTTGTAACTCATTTTATTTTTAAATGTTTTCAGTCATTTCTTTGTACTTAATAATTATTAAATGGGCTTAGACAGAGGGTCTCTGCTCTAGAACATTTACTCTGTTTCTCTATCCACAGGTGCTGCCTGACCTGCTGAGTGTTCCCAGCATTTTCTATTTTTATGGGAGATTTAATAAATACCAGACGCAGGCAAGGGTTAAATAGCTAACTCTTTCAAATACCTATCACAGCAATGATGGGCTGAATGGCCTTGTTCTGCACTCTGTAGCATGCCTAAATGGTAACTGGTGATTCATGGACTGACGGATGAAATAGTAAGCCTAATCTCTGTTCCAGCTGCTGTCAATCAAGGTCAACATCTCCGGTCAATGCAGACCGCGTAAAATTCACTCTTCATTCATGTTTTGTGAAGGGATCCTGTAAAGGATATGCTGAAGGCTGATGTCTTAAAATATCAGAGAGCCTTTTCTGGAATATATTATGCTGCGAATACATGGAATCATATGAAAAGTAATGGGAAAGCTGAACTGATCCATCAATGTTCACACTTTACCTCAGCTGCTAAAATCTCATACAACATTCTCCCCGGTTATAGATGCCCTTTGCCCCTCCCACCCATCGCCCCCCAGCTTCTCACATCGTTCCCTTTTACCCCCCCTCCCCCATCTACCTTCCCCCACTCACCTGGACCTGCCAGCTCGTGGTCCTCCCCCTCCCCCTACCCTTTTACTCTGGCTTCTGCCCTCTTCCTTTCCAGTCCTGATGAAGGGTCTTGGCCCAAAATGGCGATTGTTCATTTCCCTGCGTGGATGCTGCCTGACCTGCTGAGTTCCTCCAGCACTTTGTGCGTGATTCTCCGTGGTTGAAAGTTACTTTATTGATATTTACCAATACATTTATGATTGTAGTACCAATTGATCCCGCTGATTACTTTGAAACATTGTCCTCTATTATAAAAGAATGAGTAGTTATCTCAAAGAAATATGCAAAATCTCAAAGGGCTTGACCTTTAATGAAGAGCTGATGTTACTCCTGCCTGGGATGCCTAGAACCGGGGTCAGTCTTAACATAAGGGGTTGACCATTCAGGAGTGAGATGACAGGAAATTTCTTTGATCAGAGGTGGAAAGTGTGAACAGCTTCAAGTTATATCTATCTTGGATGCAATACATTGATGCAATCATGAAGAAGGCACGCCATCGGTTTTACTTCATTTGGAGTTTGGTATGTCACCAAGGACAGTAGAGAGCATTCTGACTGGTTGCATCACCGCCTGGTATGGAGGCTCCAATACACAGGATTGAAAGAGGCAGCAGAGGGTTGTCGACTCAGCCAGCTCCATCAGAGGCACAGCTCTACCCATCATCAAGGACATCTTCAAGAGGCGGTGCCTTAAGAAGGCGGCATCCGTCATTAAGGACCCTCACCACCCAGGACATGCCCTCTTCTCGTTACTACCACTGGGGAGGGGGTACAGGAGCCTGAAGACTGAACGATTCAGGAATAACTTCTTCCCCTCCGCCATCAGATTTCTGAATGGACATGAACCCATGAAAACTACCCTGTTATTCCTCTTTTGCACTATTTATGTATTGTTGTAACCTATAATAATTATTATGTCTTAATGTCTTGTACTGCACCACTGCCACAAAACAACAAATTTCATGACATATGTCGGTGATAATAAACATGATTGAGATTCTGAACCTGAACAAGGGTGGTTATCTCCTGGTTGTGATATTGTATTTATTTAGTGGTTTTACAACATGTAAGCAAAGCTGAAGGTGCTTCAGAGAGATCCAAAGAAAGAGCAGTATAGAATCATAGGTCATACAGCACAGAAACTGGCGTATCTATGCCAATCGTCATGTGCCTATGTGTGAGTCCCATTTACCAGCACTGTCTGTCGCCTCGTGTGCCATGTTGACTTGAGTGCTTGTCCAGAGCTGTGAATGTTGTGAGACCACCTGCCTCCACCACCTTCTTTGAAACTTTAGTGAGGAAAAATGGGAAATTGGAAGGAAGGTGGTAAAGGAGGGGACGGGAGATAAGTTGGGATGAAGGGATTTAGGAATGGGGCTCCTTAACTTAGTGGGGTCAATGGAATGGTCAGGAACAGATAAGATTTTAAAATTCAGATAAAGAATTTAGAATGGTCCATAACACCTTGAAATGGGCACTGTGAGGCCTGGTCCCGCTCTAACTCTTTGGCTACATAACCTCTTCCACATATGGAAGACTTCTGGACATCAACGCTCTTCCAGTCCCAGCTTCCTGCAAAGCTCCAAGTTTAGTGGGTATAATATATAGTACATAGTGGCTGAGATTTCAACTGTGGAGTGGCCCCCTTCCTAGCCTCTCCTCTCTAACTCTCTAACTCTCTATCCTCCTTAAAACCGATCTCTGGTCAAACATCCTAATTTTTCCTTCTGCAACCTTGCATCAAACCTCTGTTCAGTAATGCTCTTGATAACTTATTTTAAGTTAAGTTATGTTAAGTGGTGCTACATACATGCAATTAGCTTTTGTTGTAGAGTTCTCAGGAGTTTGGGAGTAAGCCCTACTTTGTAATTGGCATTGGTTTATCATTGTCACATGTACTGAGGGACAGTGAAAAACTTTGTTTTGCGTGCCATCCACGCAGATCATTTCATTACATCTGTACATCGAGGTAGTGCAAGGGAAAAGCAATAACAGAATGCAGACTAAAGCATTACAGTTCCAGAGAAAGTGCAGTGCAGGCAGACAATAAGGTGCAAGGCCATGATGAGGTAGATCGTAAGGTCAAGAGTTCATCATTAAAGTACAAGAGGTCTGTTCAAGAGTTTTATAACAGTGAGATAAGACTTGTATACTTGTGGACTTGTATATAAAATACGAGCATGCAAATGAGAAGGAGGAATGGATCATGCAGCCCCTCAAACCTGCTGAGAACATGACTAATCTGATGTCAATCTCAACTTTACATTCCCTTCTACCTGTTTCCCTTCCCATAGATGCTGCCTGACCTGCTGAGTTTTTCCAGCATTTCCCGTACTTATAAAGAACTCAAGTTCCATCTGAGGCCTTTGACATGCACTAACCTTGTCACTCTCATCATGGCCTTATTATCAACCCACATAAATATGATGTTTATGTATAAATATTACATAAATCAAATTAAATGACAGTAAAAAATGCAATGAAGAGAAAACACAGATTATCAATTAGCCTGAAACTCACTGCCAGATTATAATTTCAAAGCACAATATCACATAAAGAGGCTTTTTCTGCCATTGGATCGATGCTGTTCTTTTTTTGAAGAAATTATTTTATTCACTTCCGCTATTTATTTCTTCTAATCTACTTTCCCTCTCGACCTGAACAATTTTCCTATCCAACCATAACTTACAAAATTTCTATTGATTTTGTTCCCACTAAGATTTTCAGAAAGTGCATCCCAGATCCTAACAACTTGCTGAGTAAATTTCTTCAAACTTCTAAGTCCTTCAGCTGGTTATGTTAAATATGTGGCCTCTGATTGGTTGGAAAAGACATGGGTATGCAAATTAGACAGATCATTAGCGCAGAAGTGTAATAGTAACAATGTTTGAAAATATATAATTAATAGTTCCTTTTATTTATCTTGTCTAGGTTGACACTAATACTTTTTTTGTCATATTTAGATATCAAAGGAAGGCATTTCATTGAGGCATTCTTAAAGATAGCTATCACAGGATAATACAGAAAACAGACTGTAATGGAGATAAATTCCTTGGATCAGATGAAAGCAATCTCAATGATGCACACAAACAGGCTTGCTTCATTTGGCTGCATCTGTTTCCTGTTAGTTTACATAATTTGAATCGGATGAAGTTTTCTATTGCATACAAATATTTAATCCTCTTGTTTCTGTCAAAATTTCAGGAACAGAATGGGTAAACCACTTGAGCACATTTACCACCCATAATATAGAAGCCAGGTTTCCAACTCTTAAGTCTAAACGAGTGGAAATCTGGGCAGAATGACTTACTCAATTCTACACCCAATTACACTTGTTCCAGCTTCCCCTCCATGGACTCTGTCTATACTTTTCGCTGCCTCGGTAAAGCAGCCAACATGATCAAAAATCCTACCCACCCCAAACATTCTCTCCTCTCCACCCTCCCATCGGGCAGAATAAATAATAGTCTGAAAGCACGCACTACCAGGCTCAAGGACAGCTTCTATCCCACTGTTGTAAGACTATTGACCGGTCCCCTAGTACAATAAGATGGACTCTTGAGGTCACAATCTACCTCGTTATGGCTTTGCACCCAGTCTGCCTGCAATTTCTCTGCAACTGAACTTTATTCTGCATTCTGTTATTGTTTTCCCCTTGTACTACCTCAATGTACTGATGCAATTAAATAATCTGTATGGATGGCAAAGTTTTTCACTGTACCTCGGTACATGTGACAGTATTAAACCAATTTACCAATTTGTTCCAAATGCTGGTCTTATTGCCCTGTGCATGCCTTGGAACCATACTTCAGTTTTCACTCACCTCCTCCCTTCTGAACCATGCTGTGTAAATTGTAACATCAACTTCAAAACATTGGGACTGGCTACAGACAAGATGGATAAAATAGAGAAAAAAAGTAATATTGACATTAGTAGCAGCAGGAATTTGTGAAATGTAAATAAGCATGTTTGATTCTGGGAGGGGAAGAGCTCAACCCTTTCTTATAATTCTTGGTAACTTGGTATTGGTTTATTATTATCGCTTGTACCAAGATACAGTGAAAAAAATGTCTTGCATACTGTTCGTACAGGTCAATTCATTACACAGTGCATTGAGGTAGTACAGAGTGCATTGAGGTAGTACAGGGTAAAAACAATAACAGAATACAGAGTTAAATGTCACAGCTACAGGGAAGGGCATTTCAGGTAGACAATAAGGTACAAGGTCAAACAAGGTAGATTGTGAGGTTAAGCGTCCATCTCCTCATACAAGGGAACCGTTCAATAGTCTTATCACCGTGTGATAGAAGCTGTCCTTGAGCCAGGTGGTAAGTGCCCTCAGGCTCCTGTATCTTCTGCCTGATGAGAGAAGAGAGAATGACCCATAACTTCTTTATGATGGCCAATAATTGTGATGCCTTGTAGTTCCAGTTGCTATTCCCCTCAGCGTTCAAGCATCATTCTTCAGTGAGAAATGGGGTGAGAGTGAGACAGCATTTGGCATTGAAGGTCTGAAGGGAAGGCCTTTCTTACAGCTGGCCCGAGCTCTGCACAAACCAAATCCAGGAGCAGACCCCACCAGCCCATACTGCCCCTCACCTGACCCCTCAAATCCTCCACAGGCAATCCGTCACACATATCAACTTCCAATCCTCTGCTGTCTCTTCATTTTTGTACACAATATCCAGTTATTTTTAAATATGTATTCATAGATGGCATTTATAATTACCTGCAAGGTCAGCGTTAACTGCTCCAATGTCAACCACAAAGGGAGATCACAGATAAGTCTGACCAGGTAAGGATAGCAGATTTACTTGTCTAGTTTCAGTTTCATGGTTACTATTACTAAGACTAACATTTTTTTCTTTCATCAACTCCATATTTATTTAATTACTTGATTTTAAATTCCTCAACTACCATGGAGGGATTTGAACTCATGTCTCTGGATCATTGGTCCAGAACCCTTGTTTGTAGTCCAGGATTTTAACAATTATGCTCTCCCCTTCACAGCACAGATCATCAAACATAATTAGATGCTAATTTATTTCATGTTCTGATTCTATATCTTGATTCCTTTCATTGAAAGTTCATAGAATTCAGACTTTTGAAATGTATTGCAAACTAAATCAAATTTGAAAGCCTGATGCAGTATTTAAACACTTTGGCATGACTTAGAGATCAGAAAAACAATTATTCTGCTGATGCATTATTTGCGGTTGCCAACCCTGCTTTATATGCATCAACAGTGAACAGTAATGAGTTTTGCTGTTTATCACAGTACTTATTAGATGCTATTGCGAAGGACGGCAAATGATCACATATTATTAAAGGAAACCAACTAAGCAAGCTTCTTTCAAACCAACGTTCATAACTGAATGAAATGTACATTAGATGTATTATTGATAAGCAGGAGGGGGAAACATTGGAAATAAAAACATGTTTCCAGAGCTTAAAGGAAGGAAGCACTTTGTGGAGACAGTTGTAAACCCCTTATGGTTTCATTGTATGAAATTTTAATTTTAATGGTGGCACATGTAGACAGCAGAGAAGTATAATGCTGGACATTTGTTTGTCTGTAAAAAAACCAAAGTGCTCAAGAAATATCCGATTAGATTTTGAAATGCTTTTGCAGTAATGCCTCATTGAAAGTTCTATAAGCTATTAAAGCAGAAAACTTGAAGTAACAGATCCCACTGTAAAATTATTGTCTGTGGCTCTGGGGTTGTTAAGACCTGTCCAAAAAGCAGCAAATGTCTGCTGGAAGGTGGCTGGGCAGCATTCACTTTTTAAACACATTTTTACAATGCGAACTATAAAATTTTATGAACAAAAACATTGCAAGCTCTTCTGAATGCTAAATGGAAGTTGTTTGAGATTTATTTTATACAAGATATTGGTATGAATTAATATATTGATTGTTTTCAGAGTCAATCTTCTTGATATAGCTTCTAGCGAGAGAAGACAATTGAGTGAAAGCATAGTTTGATCGTTCAAGCAACCCTACAACTAAATTGGAGTGTACTAGAGCCTGGAAAGATTAACCTCTGTTGGCCAGAAATGTTTGCTGTCTTACACTGTCTGAACTTTTGAGACTGAAAAGTTATTTGACCTCTTCAAGATTAATTCTATCGTTAGCTGCATGCTTCTAAGATAAATAAATATTAACTTACTGCTCTTTGAGAAAGATATTCAACAGTCAAGGACACTGCAGAAAAACTAGATGATTTTTGTTTGGCCATTATGGACACATGTTTGTGCTAGTGAAGCCTTCAGCATGCTGCAGATAAATGGAAAGTAAGATGGATGAAGAGTTCAATTGTTTTCCAAACACTGGGACACAGAGTTCAGTTGTCACATTTCTATTGCTCCCTCAGCTGAACTCAGTGGAGGTTTAACTCTTGTCACTTTTTCCCAAATGGATAGTTCACAGACTGTAAAGTAGAAATAAAATGCTTGTTTTCTTTCTGTAGTGGATTAGTGGGAATGCGCATTGAGCTTCCAGAGCAGATTATTCGTTGGGGTTTGTGCAAAGGAGCTGGATCAGTTCCAATTAAGTGGAATTGGTGGAACAATTTGTACCGCTGAAGACTTCATTAGCGTAGATAATTGGTTCCCAATGACTTTTCAAGTTCAAGTTCAAGTTATACTTTATTGTCATTCACCTATATGCTACAAAAACACACGGAGGAATGAAATGTCGTTTCCCCCAGACTCGCACAACAGAGGACATACATAGAACAGAGGACATACAATAAACGCAGACAAAAAAATTGTGTAAGTACAAATAGTGCAAAAAACGGTATTTACAGAATACAAATTTAGTGCAGAGTTAGTGCAAAACTGAGTTGGACGAAGAAAATACAGAACTCAGTGTGTTACATTAATTGTATAAACATGTTCAGCAGCAGCCAAAGTTCTTATACGCCGTTGTGCAAACCAGGGCTTTTGAAGCGGTATTTGTCTGAAACTGTCTCCAGGGTATTCAGGAGCCTGACAGCCTGGGGGAAAAAACTGTTGTACAGTCTAGTCGTTCTGGCCCAGATGTTCTGGTACTGCTTGCCAGGTGGCAGTGAGACAAATAGGTTGTGGGAGGGCTGAGAAGGGTCATCTATGATTCTGCAGACCTTGTGTGTGCATCATGTGTTGTAGATATCCAGGATGGAGGGAAGAGGTACTCCAATGATCTTTCTTGCTGTACTCGTAATTCTCTGCAAAGTCTTACGGTCAGAGATGTTACAGTTACTGTACCAGGCAGAGATGCAGCTGGTCAGGACACTCTCAATGGTACCCCTGTAGAATGTGGTGAGGGTGGGGGAGGGCAGGTTTGCTCTGTTCAGCCGCCGTAAAAGGTGGAGACACTGCTGTGCCTTCTTGGCGAGGGAGGAGGTGTTGATTGACCAGGACAGGTCATCTGCTATATGTATTCCCAAGAACTTATAACAGCTGACTCTCTGTACAATGATGCCATTGACGCACAGGCGTGAGTGGTCAGCCTGGGCCTTTCTAAAATCCACAATCATCTCCCTTGTTCTGTCCACGTTCAAGGAGAGACTGTTGACTGAGCACCAATCCGTCAATCTGGTGAATCAGCAATAGTGCAGTGGGAGCTAGTGGAGGAAATTCCTTGCCATAGATGGTGTGAACATTTTTTTTATTTCTTCATGGATGTGGGTGTTGCTCTGAAGGCTTGCACCCCGAATTGCCCTCAGAAGATGGAAGAACTTGGGTTTGATCCTGACCTCTGGTGGCACCTGTATGGAGTTTGCACATAATCCCTGTGGCTGCTTGGGATTGTCCTGGTGCTCCAGTTTCCTCCCACAGCCTAGAGACGTGTGGGTTGGTAAGTTAACTGGCTACAGTAAAATGCCCCTCGAGTAGGCGGTGAGAATCAGGGAAAGGTGATGTGCACATGAGAGAGAAATAAGGGAAAATAAGAAGAAAGATGGGATTGATCAAACACTCTGAAAGCTGGCAAAGTCTCAGTGGACTGAATGGCCTCCTTGAGCAACAAACAATATGCTGGAGGAACTCAGCGGGTCAAGCAGCATCTGTGTGGGGAAAGGAATTGTCGACGTTTCAAGTCGAAACCCAGGATTTTGACCTGAAACGGAAATAATTCCTCTCCTCCCACAGATGCTGCTCGACCTGCTGAGTTCCTCCAGCAGATTGTTTGTGTCTCCAGATTCCGGCATCTGCTCTTGCTTGATCTTTCTCCTCCATGTAAAGCATTTTGTGATAAAAAGTAAAACTGTTCTTTCTGCTGCAGAGTGGAACCGTATCAAATATGTTGGCTCAGCTTGCAAATGGAAAGGGACTTTGTGCAGTTCTTTTAAGTCTAAACAGCACACGCACACAGCTACATCTCAAGCAACATGCAATTCTGTGGAACAGAATATTTTCCTATGGGATGTAGCTTGCAAAAGCAAATTTATTGTTTATAATTATTCTGTTGAATTTAGTAAATGATTGTGAATATTAATTGCAAGCATTTTGAACTTGACAGGCACAATGAAAAAGCCTGCCAACTGAAGACAGTGCGGTGCTGAGTGTGAAGTGGGACTTGTCAGATTGGCCGCTGTCACTGCAGAACTGGAGAAATAAATACCAATTTTTTTGTTGTTTCTTTTTTTTGGCCTTAAGGCAATTATGCACAAATTAAAAGCCTACTTTGTCCAAGCTGCTTTTTTTGTGTGGAAGATAAATAAAAGACAGACAATGGTTTGCATTCTGCAGCTGTCTCTTTGATAGTTCAGTTTTGTTCTTATGTAAAAGCTGAAAGCACTTTTTTATATAAGGTAAACACTTTACATTTGCTCAGGAATTCCTTGCAAAAACCAAGCTCAAAATGAACTGAGGTCCTGTTTTACTTTCGATGAAGATGCAAAACTATGAACTTGGGTCAGCACTGATTCCACAGGCACGCGTAAAGTAACTCAGCATTTTTAAATTATACATATTTTTACCAGATTTAATGAGAAGATTAAGGGAAAAAAAAGGTGTGGATATATCCAGAACAAAGCAGCCCAATCAATTAACATCACATCCATCACCCTGAATATTCATTCGCTTCTTTGCCACAGTATTGTGTTTGCCATGTGTACCAGCTGAAAAATGCACTGCAGTTGCTCGCCGATGTTACTCTGACAACACATTCCAAGGTCACCCCCCCCACCACCATGAAGGAGAAGGTCAGCAGGTGCCCAGCAACACCATCACATCCACTTCCTATTCAAGCCACACGCTGTCTCGATTTGGACAGAGATATCTGCTCCTCCTGCGTCACTGGGTCCAAGTCATTGAACCCTTCAGCCAACAGCACAGTGGGAGTACTTTCACCAGAACGACTGCAGTGGTTCAAGGAGGTGCATCTCACAGGGAATTAGAGATGGGCCGTAAATTCTGCCCCAGAAATAAATGAAGACATATTTGTGAGGACAGAGGTATAGGCCAGTCTTGGAGGACCAACCTCATGTTTTTTTTTACATTACAGGATGTCCTCAGACAACAAACGGGTTTGTTTTCACAGATATCGTCTATTAGTCGATTTTGTCCATAAGTCAGACAAAACTCAACAATCCCTCACTATGGTAACCGTACCTCCACAGTATTGTAATAAATGGCATCAAAAGCACAGAAGACTGATAAAAAAGAATTACTCAAAGTGGAATGAGATAGAGGAAGTTGGGTCCTCTGTTCAGAGGAACAAATGTATGTACGTACATCGGATATCTCAATTTAATAATATTATAATAATATTATGGGAGTTTGTTCTTAAATAGGGGTGTCCATAAGTCGGGTGTTTATTATCTCGGGATGGCCTGTATGGAGGAAATGTACCCGGTGGCTCTGACATTCACCGTCATGAAGTGCTTTGAGAGTTTGGTCATGGCACACATTAACTCCAGCCTCCCAGAAAACCTCAACCCACTGCAATTTGCTTACTGCCATAACAGGTCTACAGTGGATGCCATCTCCCTGGCCCTACACTCATCACTGGTGCATCTGGACAGTAAAGACACCTACATTCGACTATTGCTTATTGACTACAGCTCTGCCTTCAGTACTATAATACCAAGCAAACTCATCACCAAACTCCGAGACCTGGGACTCAACACCTCCCTCTGCAACTGGATCCTTGACGTCCTGACCAACAGACCGCAATCAGTGAGGATAGGCAGCAACACCTCTGGCACGATATTCTCAACATTGGTCCTCCGCAAGGCTGTGTCTTCAGCCCTTTACTCTGCCCCATGGAAAGCATCCTACCTGGATGCATCACGGCTTGGTGTGGCAAATGCTCTGCCCGGTACCACAAGAAACTGCAGAGAGTTGTGAACACAGCCCAGCATGTCACGGAATCCATCTCCCCTCCATGGACTCTGTCAATACTTCTGGCTGTCTCGGTAAAGCAGCCAACATAGTCAAAGACCCCACCCGCCCCGGACATTCTCTCTTCTCCCCTCCCCTATCGGGCAGAAGATACAAAAGCCTGAAAACACGTACCAAGGACAGCTTCTATCCTGCTGTTGTAAGACTATTGAATGGTTCCCTAGTACGAGAAAATGGACTCTTGACCTCACAATCTACTTCGTTACGACCTTGCACCTTATTGTCTACCTGCACTGCACTTCCTCTGTAGCTGTGACACTTTACTCTGCATTCCGTATTGTTTTACCTTGTATTACCTCAATGCACTGTGTGATGAATTGATCGGTATGCAAGACGAGTTTTTCACTGTACCTCAGTACAAGTGACAATAATAAACCAATTCCAATTCCAATTCCAACATGCATAATCACAAGGTAAATATATCTTTTTTCAGATACTCACTTGGGAAAAGTCCTGTAGCCCACTTTATATGTGAATGGGAAAGATGAAAGTATTGGTATTGGTTTATTATTGTCATTTGTACCGAGGTACAGTGAAAAACTTGTCTTGCATACCGTCTCATCGTATAAGGGAACCATTCAATAGTCTTCTCACAGTGGGGTAGAAGCTGTCCTTAAGTCTGGTGGTACGTGCCCTCAGGCTTCTGTATCTTCTCCCTGATGGGAGAGGGGAGAAGAGAGAATGTCCCGGGTGGGTGGGGTCTTTGATTACGCTGGCTGCTTCACCAAGGCAGCGAGAGGTATAGACAGAGTCCATGGAGGGGAGGCTGGTGTCCGTGACGCGCTGGGCTGTGTCCACAGCTCTCTGCAGTTTCTTGCAGTCCGGGGCAGAGCAGTTGCCGTATCAAGCTGTGATGCATCCAGATAGGATGCTTTCTGTGGTGCATTGATAAAGGTTGGTGAGTGTCAAGGGGGACAAACCGAATTTCTTTAGCCCCCTGAGTTTTCTGCAAAGTAGAAAACTATTTTCCCTGCTCTGACTCCCCAGTTTCCTCTCTTTCCCTTTTCTTTCTCCTTCTGATCTACCTACTTCCTCTCATACCCACCCTAGACCCCGTCACCCTCTTTCCCCTCCTCCACCCACTCTATCTGCCCATCACCCACACACTCTGCCCACTGGGTCTCCTCCCCCTGCCGTTCCCCTGTGCCCACCCCACTTCATTTATTTGGTTCCATGCCCCACCTTCCTCACCTATCAGATTCCACCATCTTCAGCTCTTTGTTGCCCCCACCCACCACCTCCCAGACTCTGTCGTTATTCCTACCCTCCAGTCCTCCACCTGCCCATCACTTCTCCTTACTTAGATCCACCTATCACCTGCCGGCTCTTGCTCCACCCCTTCCCCCTCACCTACTTATACTGGCTCTCTCCCCTCTACTTTTCAGTCTTGACCCGGAACGTTGACGGCCAATTTCCCTCTGCAGATGCTGCCTGACCCGTTGAGTTCCTTCGGCTTCTCGTCCGTCACTCCGGATTCTATCGTTTGCAGCCTCTTGTGTCTCCTCTGTGCAAAGTATCACCACCTTGAGAAACAGTTCAGTTTGGTCAAAGGGTAGGTTGAGATGTTTCAAAGGAGAGAGGAATAGGGAGATGGTTTTGGAACCTGGGGCCTAGGCAGCTGAAGGTATGTCCAGCAATGTTAGAATGAAGCATGAGTTGGCTTGGCTGATGTTGATGTGATTGAACTCTTCATGAACATGGAATGAACATTGAATTCTCCTACTTACGGTAATCCCAACCCCCTTCCCCACAACCCCTCCTCACCATGTTTTTTTTCTTCCTTTTCCTAGCCTCTTTTTTTCTACCTTTTTCTCCTTTCTCTCCTTACCTTTGACCCATCCCCCGGTGGATCTGCTCTCCCCTCCTCCCCCGCACCTGCCTATCACTATCTCTTACCTGCATCTACCTATCACCACCTTGAGCCCGCCCCACCTGCCCTCTTTTGTCCACCTATCACTGCTCTGCTTTTCCGTCCTATATACTGGGCTTCCCCTTTTCCTATCTTCAGTCCTGAAAAAGGGTCCTGACCCGAAACGTTGACCGCCTGCTTTTCTCCACGGATGCTGCCTGGCCTGCTGAGTTCCTCCAGCATCATCGTGCTTTTCATCGAGATTCCAGCATCTGCAGTCCTTTGTTTCTCTGATGTGATTTCTTCCTGGGCTGTAGAGTTTATACAGTCTGAATTGATCAAAGATGAAAATTTTCATGAACAGATTGCCAGGGATTTTTTTTTCTAATCCTACTCTCAAACTGAGAGTGAAAATCAGGCTTATTCTGCTACAGTTTAGTACATCTGGTGAATATAAATCAGTTAACATATTCCTGGGAATAGTAATGGAAGAATTGCCATACAATCTACTGCAGTACAGTTAATGAGTATGTGTAATCAGCTGTAAGGGCTTGAAAAAGAGAAGTTCTCAGCACGAGATTGCAAGCTTGCTGGATGTTAGTGGAGACATTTTTGCAATGTCAGCACCAAGCCCAATTCCATCTCCACTGACCACAACTTCTGGGCCAAAACTTCATTTGAAATCCAAATCAGTATGAACTCTGAAGGTAGTCAGTAATCCCTGCCAGGGCGCAGCCATGTAGAAATAAATAGACTCCGCTTCACAGGAACAATCGGTGTGCCTGCATTACTCTAGATTCAGACCTGTGCTCGGGCTTTTGCATTTAAATAGAACAACAGTCTCAATGTGGAAGGCAATTGCAACATTGCCTCTTGGGTTTTTACAGCAAAACATGGAAAAATTAACATCAAAACGACCACTTAGTGAGAGATCAGTGTAATAATTCCTCTGAGACCATGCTCTCCAAGTAAATTATAATCTGCAATATAGTCTTTTAAAAATGTATCATTGAACAAGCCCACTTTGGAACCTCAATATTTAGATCTCAGGAATATTTAATTAACCACATTACTATCCAGGAATGAGCTGAGGCTCAATCAGCCTCCAACAGACCAGACTGCTCTACAGGTATGTCATGGACCATTGGATTAAGAACAGGATTAGGCCACTCAGCCTTTGAACTTAGTCTCCCATTTAATAAAGTAATGGCTGCTCTGATTGTAATCTCCTCTGTGCATTCCTGTTTACCTGCTAACCTTTAACCCCCTTGCTTATTATAACTACCATCGGTAGTATCTACAGGAGGCGCTGCCTCAAGAAGGCAACATCCATCATCAAACATCCCCACCATCCGAGCCATGCCCTCTTCTCACAGCTACCATCGGGCAGGAGGTACAGAAGCCTGAAGTCCCACACCACCAGGTTCAAGAACAGCTACTTCCCTTCTACTATTCTAACAGCATTCTGACTGGTTGCATCACAGTCTGGCATGCAGCCTCCAATGCACAGGCTCGTAAGAGGCTGCAGAGGGTTATAGACTGAGCCAGCTCCATCATGGGCACAACCCTCTCCACCATCGAGGACATCTTTAAAAGGCAGTGCCTCAAGAAGGCAACACCCAACATTAAAGACCCTCACCATCCAGGACATGCTCTCCTCTCATTGCTACGATTGCGGAGGAAGTACAGGATCCTGAAGACCCACACTCAATGATTCAGGAACAGCTTCTTCTCCTCCACCATCAGATTTCTGAATGGTCCATGAACCCATGAACACCACCTCGTTATTCCCTTTTCTGCATCATTTATTTAATTTTGTTATTTATAGATTTTTATGTCTTGCACGGTACTGCTGCCACAAAACAACAAATTTCATGTCATACATCAGTGGATAATAAATCTGATTCTGATTCTGAAATATTCTGTTCTTGAACCAACCGGTGCAACCCCAATCACTACAATTTAGCAACATGATGACCACTTTGATCAATTTGCACCAAAATAAATGTTTTTTTTTGTTCTACTTGTGTTCTTTCTTGAAAAAATTGTGTGTGATGCAAGGTTCTCTTGTGAATGCTGCTTATATGCTGCTATGTGCCTGTGATGCTGCTGCAAGTTTTTCATTGCACCTGTGCACACATAGACTTGTGCATATGATAATAAACTCAACTTTGACTTTGACATTGACTTTGACTGGAATCTATCTCCATCTACCTTAAAAGTATTTACAGACCCTGCATCCAAAGTCTTTTGAGGAAAAGCTTGAGAGTTCTTCCTTGTGTCCTAATATTTATCCTTCAATCAATATCACTGAAACAGATCATCTGATCATTATCATGCTCCTATTTATGGACACTTGCTAAGTGAAGATCAGTTGGTTTGTTCCCTATATTGTAGCAGTAGCCATATTGAAAGACACGTCACTGGCTCCAGAATAGTTCAGGATATCCCAGAGATGTAAAAGGTATTGTAGAATTGCAAGTTTGTTTTTTCATTTTGTTTTCTGATGAGCTCAGTGTATGCAACTTCACTGGTGATAAAATCATGGAGATTAAAAATAAAATGCTCTGTTTTTATCCGTTGATGATTATTTTAATGAAAAATGGTATTGAGTACAAAAATGTGCACTAAAAAAAAGTAGTTTTAGATCTCCAGGGGTGGATGTTTGAAGTGGATGTGAAAAGTGACGTTAAAATCCTGAGATTTTGAAGCGAAAGATCAAATAGATTAATGTCAATTGCTTCAGATCCAAGTCATTTTAGTTAGATGATCTGTTTTAAGTTGGGTCCATTATCATTGTCTCTGAATAAGTGGAACTTAAAAGAATGAATGGGTTATCGCCATTAGTCCTTAGTATAGCTCTTTTGTCAATGTTAAATGTTAAACCATGACAGCCTTCTTTGGCCTTGCTACATTGGTCCTTTTATCATTCCCTCTCTCCTCTAATCTACTCCATCAAAGACTTTCCCTGTAGTTATCTCCCTTGCCGTTCTGTTTGCAATTCAAAATCTGCTTGTTCAAAAATTAAACATGGGTCAGATCATGTCAACGGCCATTTCCTGCTTAATGAGCACCCACCAGGAAATCCGTCTGGGCGCTTCCATGTGCAATTCCCCAAAGCACAGTTGCTGCCTGCCCATTTTTAATCACACAGCTAAGTCAAGATCAAAGTCGAGTTTATTGTCATATGCACAAGTACACGTATGCGCGGGTGTAATGAGCATCTTACTTGCAGTAACTTCACAGGAATGTCGCATCAGATACACAACATTCACAAGAAAAAAACAGAAATTAAACATAAAATATTCAAGAATGAAAAAAAGTTGAGCAAAAAATCAAAGTCCATTGTAGTGCAAAGTGGTCAAAGTGGTCATAGTGTTGCTATACTGAGATAGTGATTGAGGTTGTGCAGGTTGGTTCAAGAACCGAATGGCTGAAGGGAAGTAGCTGTTCTTGAACCTGGTGGTGTGGGACTTCAGGCTTCTGTACCTCCTGCCCGATGGTAGCTGTGAGAAGATGGTATCACCTGGATGGTGGAGATCTTTAATGTTGATGTTGCCTTCTTGAGGCAGCGCCTCATGTAGATACTACCAACGGTGGGGAGGGATGTGCCTATGATGTATTGGCTAATGTCGCTGTATGCATAGCAGCCATTTTTGCAATAACCAAATTAAATCAGTAACCTACCATCTTTGTGTATTAAGCACAAAACAATAGGGAGCAAAGCTGGGCAAAGGGCCATGAATTAAAGTGTCCCTGTTGTGACATCAATAATTGGGACATCCTCTCCCAGATGAATTGTTCAATGTTCAGCTCATATGCAGAAGACTCACCATGTGTTCATACAATGACTGCAGCACTATAGTGTGCTGAACCTTGGTACAAGATGCTGCCCTCTGGGACCGCTTGGAATGGGACTCAACAAAAAGGCCACACATATAAGAGATTGCTCCTCTTCTCCCCTTTTGTAGATGGAAAGAATTCACATGGAGGGTAGGATTTACCTCCAGAACAAACTTTCTTTATTACAAACTGATGTCAACAGAGGAATCACTTGTCTTGGAACAAATGCTCCCCAATCCAAAGTGTCCATTACTCTTAAACTTTATCTTATCTACTTTTCTCCCCCTATACCTCTACCCTGCCTGTGCTGTGTATACATAGAGTGAGGTGAGCCTTTTGCAGTAACACTCAAATTCTGGAGGAACTCAGCAGGTCGGGCAGCATCTGTGGAGGGAGAAGGATAGTCAATGTTTCGGGTCGAGACCCTTCATCTGGACTGAAAGGTAGAGGGGCGATAGCCATTATGAAAAGGTGGTGGGGATATGGTCAGTACCTCCCCTCCATGGCTTTTTGCAGTGTCAAGCTTCAGCAACTCATGTGCGACATGAGCCGTGTGCAGTTCCGTCTTTAACTTATATTTACAATGCTAAGCTTCAGTCCTGGAGTTTATGGGATTGTTCTCATGCCAGTAACCAGGTATGGGTTCACTATGGTTCCCTGTAGCCTGCAACTTGTGGTTCAGGACGACTTGAGCCAGTTCCAGCTATCCCCTGTTTGGCGCCAGCCCTACATAGTCCTCTTATCTTTCCTGCTACAGAACCATCCTACCATTGCCTAGAACACTCCTTCCCGCTTTTTCCCTCAGCTTTGTGGCTACTTCCCCAGTTGATCTGTGACCACTGTAGTAAGAAACTCGTTAAGGTCTGATCCCTGCACACAGTTCCCATGAGGAAACCATACCGGTCCTATTTTAGCATCTGAAATGATTTGTGAAGTATAAAGTGTTATTTGAAAAGTTTTCTTTTGGCTCATTTCACAAACTTTTTCAGGAAGTCTAACTGAGTATGACTAATTGTGTCAGAAATAAAAACAGAAAATTACACTGATTATGGTTAATGCACTGAAAATG
Source organism: Pristis pectinata (assembly GCF_009764475.1). Lineage (NCBI taxonomy): Eukaryota > Metazoa > Chordata > Chondrichthyes > Rhinopristiformes > Pristidae > Pristis > Pristis pectinata. The sequence continues at coordinate 80,734,892 of NC_067415.1, forward strand.
GGCAGAATCCACTTTCTAACCAGTTTATTTCTGAACTTTTCCCAACTCTAATGAAAGGTCTTCAACCCACAGCATTCTCTCTCCACTGATGCTGCCTGATCCACTGGATATTTCCAAAGGTTTCTGCCTTTATTTACATTTCCAGTTCTGTGGTAGTTGGCTTTTGCCTTGATGTATAAATAATCATCGCATTGGACTATCGGAGGTGGTATAATCATTCAAAGGTAGCCCAGTTCCACCTGATGCATGTACAAGCAATTTCATACAGAGATATTTATCCCTGACAGATTCTCAGTCTATGTTTCCCTTAATTAGGAATGTGAGAAGTACAGACATTGAATATGTGGAGGTCTGAATAAAAATCATTAATTCTGTAGAAGATTGCCACTACATTATAAAGTCTCTGGGGATTTATACCCAAATTGAATTTATTATAAGTATGAGCTGTTGTGACTTACTGAGCAATTTTAAAGAAACATAATTTTTATCTTTAACTATGTGAATGTGATTTCTTCAGACACTTGCTCTCCTCTGCCAAATCAACCTTCCATGCTTTGTTTGACTTGGTGTCCACAGGGATCTCTGTTTGTGATGGACGTGCATGTTGTAATCCAGTGACAGGAGGCTGAGGGGAGACCTGATAGAAATTTATAAAATTATTTCAACCTTGGGAAAAAGATACCGGCTGTCTACTCTATCATGAAGAAATGAAGCAAGAGTTGGCCATTTGGTCACTCATGCCTGCTGCATCATTCAAGATGATCATGGCCAATTTTGTACCTCAATGTCATGTTGCTGTACTTATCCTGTATCTCTTCATTTCCACAATAATCAAAACTCTACCACCTGCGGTCTTGAAAATATTCAGCAACTGAGCCTGCACAGCCCTTGTGAGAAGAACATTCCAAAGGTTCAATGTGCTCTAAGTGAGAAAATTTATTATTTTATCAACCCTCAATGGTTGATCCCTCATTCTGAGACTGTGAGTGCTGGTTCTGAACACCCCAGCCAAGGGGAACGTTAACCCCTCATCTACAGTGTCAAGATCCATGGTATTGTAGTGCATGGTAGAGTAGTAGTTAGCGTAACACTGTTACAACGCCAGCAACCCGGGTTCAATTCCCGCCACTGTCTGTAAGGAGTTTGTAAGTTCTCCCCTTGTCTGCATGGGTTTCCTCTGGTTCCTCCAGTTTCCTCCCACATTCCAAAGACATACAGGTTAGGAAGTTGTGGGCATGCTATGTTGGTGCAGGAAGCGTGGTGACACTTGCGGGCTGCCCACAGAACACTCTACGCAAAAGATGTATTTCATTGTGTGTTTCGATGTACATGTGACTAATAAAGAAACCTTATCTTATCTTATTGTAGTTTTCAAGGAGATTACCTCTCATTCTTCTCAACTCAGGTCCAGTCTGCTTAATTCATCCTCGAACAAAATACCTGCCATCCCAGGTATCAATCTGGAGAAATTTTGCTGCACTTTCTCTATTGTAAGAACACCCTACTATATGTAGGGAGACAACGCTTAGAGGCATAGAGTCCTCAGGTCATAGAGCATTGAAACAGTCCATTCAACCCACTACATCCATGCCAACCAATGGGCATCCATCTGTATTAATCCCATCTTGGCCCATTGCCTTCTATGCCTGAGCGAATCAAGTGCTTGACCAGACACTTCTTAAATGCTGTCAGCGACGCCTCTTCCACCATTCTCTCTGGCAGTGCATTCCAGGTACTTGCCATTCTCTGGGTGAAAGAGGTCCCCCTCAGATCCCCTCTAAGTCGCTTCCCCCTTACCCTAAGTCTACCTCCTCCAGTTATATCTACCTCTGATGTGGGGAAAGGTTTCCTACAGTCTGATACATCTATACCCCTTATCACTTTATATACCTCAATCATGTCCCCTCTTAATCTCCTCCGCTCCAGGGAGAACAGACCCAGCCTCTCTAGTCTCTCCTGATTACTGAAATGTTCCATCCCAGTCAACAGCCTGGTGAATCTCTTCCGCACTCTCTCCAGCACGATCATACCTTTTTTATAGTGTAGTGACCAGACTGCATGCAGTACTTCAGCTGCAGTCTGACCAATGTGTTATGAAGAAGGAGCAAAACCTCTCGGCTCTTGTATTCAGTGCTCTAATAAAGCTCAGCAGCCCATATGCTTTCTTAACCATGTTATCAGCCTGCACTGCCACCTTCAAGGATATGTGGACTTGTAAACCAAGGTCCCTCTGTTCCTCAATACTCACCAGGACCCTACCATTCATTCCTTATTGTTACTTGTACTCCCAAAAGGCATTCTCATATTTATCTGGATTAAATTCCATCCGCCATTTGCCAAACTATTTCACCAACACTTCAATATCACTCTGTACCTGAAGACTATCTTCTGCACTATCAACAACTCCACCAATCTTCATATCATCTGCAGAATTACTGATGGTGCCTTCTACATCCACACCCAAATCATTCACACATATTACAAACAGCAAGGAGCTCAGCACCAATCCCTGCAGAACACCATTAGTCACAGGCTTCCAATTTTAAAAACAGCCCCCTGTCTTCTCTTGGCAAGCCACTTTTGGATCCAATTTACCAACTTGCTCTGGATCCCACTGACTCTAACCTTTTGGACCAGTCACCTATGTGTAATCTTGTCAAAGCCTTAACAAACAGTCTGCTGGAGGAACTCAGTGGGTCGAGCAGCATCTGTGGGAGGAAAGAAATTGTCAATCTTTTGGGTCGAAACCCTGCATCAGGACCTACTGAAGTCCATGTAAGCCACATCTACTGCACTGTCCTCATCAATACACTTCGTTACAGACTTTCTGCATATTATTCCAGAGGTATTTAAATAGAACAAGATCTCTACTCTTGGTGTTAATTCTTTTTGCAATAAATATACTGTTTGTCGTTCTAATTTCTGGCTGTACCTATATGTAAACTTTCAATGATTCATGAACAAGAGTACCCCGATCCCTCTGAACACCAACACAATGGGCAGAGATTGGATAGGTGGGCTTGTTTTCCCTGGAGCTAAGCTCAGCCTCCTTAGCTCCAGGGAAAACAAGCCCACCTATCCAATAGAGGTATATAAAGAGGCTTGGATAGAATAGGCAGTCAGAATCTTTTCCCCATTGTAGGCATACCCAAAACAAGAGGACATAGGATTAAGGTGAGAGGAAGGAGATTTGAGCAGAAGATTTTGCACAGAGAATGGTTGATATCTAGAACTCACTGCCAGTGGGGGTGGTGGAGTCAGATGCAATCACTATATATAAGAGACATTAAAACAGGCACTTAAATAAGCAAGGCATAGAAGGATGCAGGTGTAATACAAGCAAATGGGAATACTGTCTTTGGGCAAAAAGGTCGGCATGGATGCACACAGCTGAAGGGGCCATTTCTGTGCTGCACAGCTCTATGGCTCTGAAATAAAAGCTCATGGTGTAGGAAGTAATATAATGAAATAAGTAGAAGATTGTGTGACCGAGGAAACAGAGAAGGAGCATAAATGAGTCCTTTTCTGACTGGCAATTTGTAACAAGTGAGAGGCCATTGGAATCAGTGCTGGGACCTCAACTTTTTACAGTTTATAAAAATGACTTGGCTGAAGACGTCCAAGGTTTCACTGCTAAATTTGTTGATGGCACAAAGATAGATAAGAAGGTAAGGACAAAGAAGGCTACAAAGGGATATAAATAGGTTACGTAAGTGGGTAAAGACCTAAGGACATATAATCGTCAAATGTGAAAATTGTCCACTTTGGCAGGAAAAAAAGATGCATAATATCAAAATAGTGAGATTCACAGAAGGCTAAATACAGTGAGAAATTAGTAAAGAAAACAGAATGCTTTCATTTATGTAAGGGGAACTGAATACAGAGTTAGAGAAGTTATGTTTCAGTTAAATAAGGGATTGTTGAGACCCCATCTGGAGTGCTGTGTGCAATTTTGGGAACAGTTCAGAGAAGGTTTACTGAACTAATATGTGAAGTGTGAAAGGCTGGACAGGCAAGGCTTGTATCCTTTGGAGTTTACAAGAACAAACAGTGAATTGACTGAAACATATGTGATCCTGAGCATTCTCGACAGGATGATTGTAGAAAGGACATTTCTGATTGAGGGAGAATCCAAAACCAGGGGTTACTATTTAAAAATAAACATTTAAGAAAGTGAAAAGGTAATTTTTCTCTCTGTGAGTCATGAGACATTGGAACTCATGTCATTTGACCATGATAAATGGTACATCTGGCTGCATGTTGTCTAAATCCCTCCGCTCCCTGCATGTTCATGTGCCTCTCTAAATGTTTCTTAAACATTGCTATTGTATCTGTTTCTGCCACTTCCCCAGAGTGGCAGCCACTCTCTGAATAAAAAATTGCCACATAAATCTCCTTTAAACTTTCCCCCACTCACCTTAAATCTATGTCCTCTAGTATTGACATTTACACCCCGAGAAAACACTCTGACTATCTACCTTATCCATGCCTTTCATAATTTTATATACTTCGATCAGGTCTCCCTCAGCCTCCGACACTCCAGAGAAAACAATTGAACCTCTCCTTATAGCTAATACTCTCTAATCCAGACAACATCCTGGTGAAACTCTTCTGCACCCCAAAGCCTTCACGTCCTTCCTGCAATGGAGTGACCAGAACTGCACACAATTCTCCAAATGTGGCATGACTTGTATGTTGTATGTTTAAGTCACAGGAGGAGGAGGGTTGGGGGAGTGGATGGGTTGGCTGAAATTCACTTTTGGTAGCATGTGGGCAAGGTAACAGTTCAGCACTGGCTTTACTTATCAGTCATGTCATTTAACGAAACCAGCAATCCCAGATATGGGTTGCAGTGGCTCAGAGTCCAGTTAATGTTGGCCTAAAACACACCTGAAAATGCGTGTTAACATGCCATTACATGGACATTCCACATTCCAAAGACGTACGGGTTAGGAAGTTGTGGGCATGCTATGTTGGTGCCGGAAGTGTGGCGACACTTGCAGGCTGCCCCCAGAACACTCTACACAAAAAGATGTATTTCACTGTGTGTTTTGATGTACATGTGACTAATAAAGATATCTTATCTTACTGTGGAACATTAAGGTCAATCTATGGGGCATCTTAGAAGTAAGCTAAAATGCTCCCTAAGCTCAAATTATACAAATTGTATAATTTTGTATAACTTATGTTTAATTTATGTTTCTCTTGTGAATGTTGTGCCTCTAATGCTCTGTGGCTGTGATGCTGCTGCATGCAAGATTGTCATTGCCTCTGTGAAGATGTGTACTTGTGCCTATGACGATAAACTTGACTTTGAGTTTGAAGCCCTTCACTGTGAACCTCAGCTGATGGCTTTTGCACTGTGATCTCCTGACTTGGTGGAGAGTAGAAATTGCAAGGGAAGTGAGTTTGGGAATGGAATTGGAAGTGTGGATGGAGAGCAGGCTTGTGATTGGTCGAGTGGGGTTTGGGTGCAGTGGAGTGAGAGGAACCCACTCTGTAGATGGGAAGCCCCTCAAGCAATGGAAAGGTATATGACCACAGGGGGCTACATGAATGGAAATAGTGGCCTGCACAAGAATAATGTGCTAATACTCTAACGCTGCTAGAACCAGCAACACTGAATGTATTGGCCAAACAACACTAAAGAACTTTGCACTGTATTCTTTTGTAAATATATTTTTTATTATGAATTTATTTTATTTTTGAAACAAAAAAAATTCAGAACATGATCATAATATAAAAGTATAGAACCAATAACACTATAAATGCATAGACTGAACAAAATTAGGAATGTAAAGGAAGCCAGGCAGTATTTTTTTTTATTTCTTGCATGTATTTTTTGTGAGTAAATTTTATTTTCAAATACAAAAAAATCTGTATTTCATTGCTCATGATTGAGTGCAAACATCCAGGACAAAGGCTCCGGTTGGTTTACATTCGCTGACAGATTGGGTGAGTTTCCTCAGAATATCTTCTGTCCTTTCCATTACAGCAATTGGATCTTCTCTGTATCTCCTCTGAGTCCGCCACATGTTAAATGCCTGGCTCCTTCTAAGGGAGCTTCACCACCATTGCTGTTAATTTAAAGCAAATGCATTCCCTCAGCGTGAGAAATTTTGAGGGAGGCTTCCAGGCAGAAATGGCAAAGAGACCTCGCTTCAATCTCATATAATTATTGTCGAGCTATCAGTCAGTGTTAATGTCCATCTGACTCCTTTGTTGATGATGCAATATTTAATTTCTGCAAATGAGAGATGAAACAGACAAAAACAACAGCAGCAGTATTTGTATCTGACAATAGTACACAGTAAACTTCTATTCACAATCACTGACATTTGTTTTAAGATGGTACCTATTGTGGTTGAACTTCCATTGGCATTATCAAAACACCTCTTTTGCATTGTTAAGGTCGTACAACCTCAAAAGTTGTGATTTATATGCTGCAAATTAAAATCAGTTGTTAAAATGTTTTATGGCACACTTCTGCCAGATCAATAGTTACTTTGCGCGGTCACAAAGAAAGTGGAGATTACACAGCACTTAACAGCTGTTTCATTATGGTGACTGATGCGGGCTCAGATTACAGAGTGAGCCCTACTGTGCAGGAACTTCTCACTTGAGGCATCCCTCAGTTTATTGAATCCTTCACCAAGGACGAGGCAATTTGATGTGTCCGAAACAGGCACAAAGCTGGTGGGCCACCTACCTTCAGTATTTTCTAGACCAGCTTGCTGGTGAGCTATCAACCAGGCCCCTCACCCATTGTTGGAAGACAAATAACATTCCTAGTCTGTGTTGACATTCCAGATCTCCAGTAGGGTTGGGACGTTTTGGTCCAACTGTGCCTGCGGCATCAGTTTTCCCTCTAGGGACAAATGGAAGAACTCCTGCTCCCAATTAAAGACTGGCTTGACAGCAGAATACACTGCTCCTCTGAGACTTGGGGCTCGATGTTCCTTCTGCAATTCCTGCTTTAAATTGGAGCAGACTTGGACAATTGACATGGGAAGGCAAGTTGGTTCAATTCCCACTGCCTCTGTTCACCAGCCTCTCGTCAGTCTCTTTGTCTGCCCTTGCTGAGTGTGACTTGATGCTCAGATTCCCAATTAATTTTCCCCAGTTCATGGCCAGTCTATATTAATGATATTGGTCCCAGTGTCTCCAAATGCAGCAAGAAGGCCCAAAAACTACTTGATCGTAGCCTCGCCCAAAGTCTGAAAATAATGCTGTCTCCTTTGATGTTGCTAGGACAGTAAAACCAAAGTTAGTCCCTAGGATGGCATATTTACTGTTGGTGTTAGAGATTTGCGAGCCTCCCAGGTAACCCTGATGGATATGATGTAACACCGGCAGGCTCTGAGACGTAAGACAAGATATAAGATATCTTTATTAGTCACGTACATCGAAACACACGGCGAAGTGCAACTCTTGCGTAGAGTGTTCTGGGGGCAGCCTGCTAGCGTTGCCACGCTTCCGGCGCCAACATAGCGTGCCCACAGCTTCCTAACTCGTACATCTTTAGAACGTGGGAGGAAACTGGAGCACCCGGGGGAAACCCACTCAGACACGGGGAGAACGTACAAACTCCTTACAGACAGCAGCCGGAATTGAACTCGGGTCGCTGGTGCTGTAAAGTGTTACGTTAACTGCTACACTACCATGCCTGCCCACCTAATAATGCACATAATGCATTAGAAGTAGAAGCACAAATTAACTATCCAGCTCCTGGATCCTGCTTAGCTTGTCCAATAAGCTGATGGATTAGTCTGAGTCTCGATCCACTCTGCTGCCCAGACTCCATGAACTCTGGTGTCCAAAAAAATTATCAGTCTCAATCTGAATTTACTCAGTGCCAGACAATTAACAGCCCTGGCAGAGAAGCAGATGGAAATTCCTTCCCAATGTAACACTGTCACCACACAGAGAACTGAACCAGTGTTAATAATGAGGCAGCAGCAATCTATACTGTGTTCTGTATCTATCTGAAAAGCATTTATGCATGGGACAATTCACGTGAGACAAAATTCTACTCGTATTCCAAATGCTGTCCTGCAAACAGTGAGTTGATGCCTTTTGCTGGAACATAAATTCTTATGTGTCTTCTTTTATATTGTCACTGGCACGTTAGTTACATGATGCTGTCGAGCAAAAGATTATGGTATGGTGATGCCAGTGTTGAGTGTTGTTGACTAGTTGCACCCTGGTAATCAAAAGGAGGCAGTCTTCAGCATCTTATTCATTCATTAATCCATTGTATCTTGTAAGATTAAGAGGCAGATTTATTGGATTAATTCTTCCTGGTTAACATCCAAATCATAGATTCGCCCCCCATTGAACTGTGGCAGTTTTTTGAACTATGCAATTAGACCAAGGTTATATTTGCCCAATAATCTGCATTTTTAAAATACATCTGCCATTTCGTTTTGGAAATCATTGTTTACTCAGAGACCACAACATCTTCAGGTAGTGTTTTCTAAATCATACCTTGAGAAAAAATACCTCTTCACTTTCTCTTGCATGTTTTGGTAATTATCTTCCATTGTTGAATCTCTGTTGATGGAAATGTTCAACTGATTTAATCCACAAATCCCCCCCTCCAAACCTTGAATTCCTTGATCAAATCTTCCCTTAGTATTTACTGCTTGAAGAAGAACAGAGCTACCTTTTTTGTTCTTCTTTAATCTCTATTCCAAGTTTTCACGTTGCATGTGGTCAATTTGCCAAATTATTGATAGCTTCCTATGAATCATTTTGGTCAATGCTTAAGAGGCCAAGATGGTTTAGATGTCCACCCTAATTTTAGAAGATTAGAAATGATGCATTCTGAAAGTAAAACTCCCAAAATAAAATCCAATTGCAGTGTAAAGTCAGAGTGGTAGTCTGAATAAACTTTACCTTTCATCCACACCATTAGCCCTTTAAATGAATGTCAGTCCACGCATCACACCATTGTAATTCATTTGAATTGTAGCAAATTAATGACAGAGAAAGAGTCCAATGTACCTGTGCTGCTTTGGAAAAATAAACCTAGCCTAACCCCACCCTCAACCACAAGTATGTAGTCCTGTAATTCTTCAAGTGCTCATCAAGTCCTGTCTAATTGTGAGGAGGGTTTCTGCATGTACCACAGTTTCAAGCAGTGATTCTTAGAGCCCTACCACCCTCAGGATAAAAACAAGATCTCCTTATTTCTCCTCTAATTCTTCTATCATTTATATTAATTCTATACCTCGCAGTTAAGGGAAAAAAGTCCTCCCTTTTCACTCTCTCCATTATCTTCATACTTTTATACATCTCAATTAAATCTCCCATCACTGTCTCAAAGAAAACAACATTATTTTATCCAATCATTCCTCATACATAAGTTTTCCAGTCCTGCCAATTTCTTTGCAAAGCTCCTTTGCACCCTCTCCAGTGGCAATCACATCTTTGCTCTAACGTGGTGACTGGAACTGTATTCAGTGAGTAAACTGTGGTCTAGCTAGTGTTGCATAAAGTGTTGAAATGACTCACACATCGCAAGAACATAGGAGCAGGAGTAGGCCACCTGGCCTTTAAAGTCTGCCCTACCATTCAACATGATCAACTCCTCTTATGTACCAGTTCTCAATAGCCTTCAATTCCCTGAACTTTCAAAAACTTATCTCCCTCTTCTTTAAATTTCTTCAGTGATCTATCCTCTTCAATGCTTTGGGTTAGAGAGTCCCAGAGATTCACCATCCATTTATGACAAGAAATTTCTATTCACCTCATTTTTAAATAACCCCCTCCTTATCTCACCAACTAAAACTCTCCCACTTGTGGAAATATCTCAACACCTACCCTACGATGACCCCTAGGATCTGATATGTTTCAAAAAGAGCAGCCTTGTTCTTCTGAACTCCAAGGAATACAGACTCTTTTAACAATTATCATCATTTTATACGTGCCCTCAGTGTGTGGCAAATATTTTCAGTAGTCAGCTATGTCTGAATAATTTGATCAATGCAGCACATTCTCTGCAATACAGTACTCAACACACGCAAATCTTTGAGCTGCTATTCTAAAAAAAACAACATAGCATAGCATCAAAAACCTGCATTTAAAGTGCTTGTGTCACTGTGTATCAAGCTGAATGTGGTCTTTGATTCTGTTGAATGATTAATGAATTATTCAGCCATTTCTATTATATATTTGTTAATTACTTAGTAAATTCATGAGGAAATGACACAATCAATTCTGTAGGCAAAAAAAACAATTTTCTGCCAATCCATGTAAATATGTGACTGATATCTGTTTCAGATTAAATATGCTGAAGGCATCGTGATTTCAGGCAAATTGATAATTGTTAGTTTTGATGTGGAGCAGCAGTCCTTTATTCTAGGCACAATGAGCAGGGGAACTGATGATGTGTTCTTGGATTTTCAGGAGGCTTCAGATGATTTCTTTGTAGGCAGTTAATCACAGTGCTTCCTCTCCCAAAAGCCATTGATAAAATCTGTTATCCACTTATTATAGGGCACCCAAAATAACAACTGCATCAGAATTCTTACATAACAAGTTTGAAATAGAAGTAGGCCCCCTTGTGCCTAATCTACCATTCAATAAGTTTGTGGCTAATCATTTATCTCAGTGCTACTTTCCTGCACCAACGTTTTCTCTGTTTCTGTCCTGCCTACGAATCCTTCTTCTCTCTTCTTCCTGATCTACCTGGTCCCCATCACCATGGCTCTTTCCCCCTCCTCTACCCTCTCCATCTGCCCAACATCGACACACTCCTCCCACTGGTTCCCAACTACTCCCACCTGCCCTTCCCACCTCTATTCCATGCTCCATCTTCCTCTCCTCTGCAGCCTTTTGTCATTTCCACCAATCACCTCCCAGCCTCTCTGTCACTGTCTCCACTCTGCCCTCCCCCATCTGTCTATCTCCTCTCCTCACCTGGATCCACCTATCACCTGCCAGCTCTTGCTCCACCCCTTCCCCTCCACCTTTTTATACCGGCTACCTCCCTTCTACCTTTCAGCCCACATCATGGGTCTCGAGACCTGAAACATCGACTGTCCATTTCCCTCCATAGATGCTGCCCGACCCGCTGAGTTGCTCCAAATTTTTGTGTGCTGCTCTTGGATGTACTGAGTGACTAAGCATCCACAGTATTCATGAGTGGTGAATTACAAAGATTCACCATCCTCTGGGTGAGGAAATTTATTCTCATCACTGTCCAGAACAGTAAGCCACTTGTTTTGAGGCCATGACCGTGGTTCTATACACCCTAGCCGGGATAAACATCAACATCCTATTCTTTCCTTCAAGCCCCACAAAAATGTTGGCAGTGGCTCTACCAGCTGCGCTACTGTGGTTGGGAGTCTTTTCTTAGATGGGGGTGGATCGTTGGAGTCAGGTACTTGTAGAGAGTAGGAAGAAAATCAGGGACTTGTTGAAGAAGTTTGGGAATGAGAGTCTGGGTCGAACAGGGATTGGGGACTTGGAGAGTTTGAAGATTGGAGAGTTCAGGAACAAATGGCATTCTGCCTTTAAAACCTAAGTCTTGTATTCATGTGCATGCATTGTGTAACATCCTTGTAACAGACTTGTACATGTTTGTGTGTGTGTGTGTGTGTGTGTGTGTGTGTGTGTGTGTGTGCGAAGAACCTATCAGTGCATTCCACTGTCTTACACAGAGCATTATGCTGAGAGACTTGTCACTTGGAACTTGTGTTGGCTGAGACCAGGGCCAAGGTCCAAAATTCCTTTAATTTCAATAAGAAGCCTGCAGATTAGAAGGCAAAGGGGAAGAGTTTTTTTCAATTATTTTGTTTTAGTTTAATGCTTTTAATTATTTCTAAGTGCTTTTTATGTGTTTTAATTAACCTTTTAACCTTTAAATTGTTTTCAAATAATTTGTATCATTATTTTCATCAATTTTAATAGTTCTTAAATGTCTCTGAATGTCAGAGATATTTAAAAACTGCTGAAATTAGTGACAGCTCTGCAGAAAGCAGCATTTCTACTCCCACCTTTCCCTTCTGTCAAAGCCAGCTGGGAGGATTCTGAAGACGGGGTCTGAATGCTACATCACCCAAGAGACGGTCGCCATGAGACCTTGCCAAAGGTGAAGTCAGCCAGCGGGTCTAGTCCTGGGATCTGCACGTGAGGTGGTGATCTCGGGTGCTGCTTCCACACAGTAGGACTGGACGAGAACAATTCAGCCCGGTATTCCTGGGAATGTTTTCATCCATGTGCATTTGTGTTAGTGCATTTGACCACTATTCTATGCATGCAGTACAGTATCCAGCAACAGGATTTCTGAGCTGTTCCTGCAAGAAAATTTAAAGGCTAATTCTGCAGGGGGCACTCTATCCCTACCTTTGCAAACAGGTTCTCCCATGTATTTTGCATTGAATTGTCCAAATATCTGAGCATCAATAATCAGAAAAAAAACACATGATATTTTTTATAATTCTCACAAGAGTTAAAAACATAAGTTCCCTTTCTAAACCAATCTGCAAACAGTTTTATCCCAACAGGAACTAAAACTCTGGATGTTTTGTTCAAGAAATAGTTAACAGAACCATCATCATCTAATGAGATTAGACTGGCACTGGTAGGAATTATGGTTAGCTTTGTTTTTCATCCATAAAAGATATTTGTGAACACTTTTGAATTATGGATGTTTGGTGAGTATAGCCTAAAGGCAAGTAAACAAACTAAACTTCAATTAAATACTTATATTACTTAGACCGATTATAGAAAGGTGGCAAATCTTGGCTGTGCAGTGCACAACTGTGAATGCACCTTGGGAATCACAAAGCAGGGGGTCATGGCTGAAAAGTACACGGAATTGATCGTCAGTGAAATAAATTAGGTATGTCACTTTTCTTTGCACAGCACTGCTTCCTTCAAATTGGAAGTGCTATGTGCTGTCTTAACAAATACATTAGGCCTCGGTAATAAATCTTAAGAATTGTTGCTTTATTTGAACAGCTAACACTCAATCCATGTACACTTGGAGTTTTCCTCCTCCTGGGAGTGACTGCATCGACTGCATTATGAGGGAGTACCCTTTATTATGCAAGGATTTGATTACATGAGTAAAGAATTCTGACTGGATTTATATATAGCCTTGGTGAAATGGCACTGGTTATTTGGGATAAATTAATTACAGCATAGGTGTATTCTACTCTACTTCAAAAGTTTATTTGAAGTCAGTGGAACAATGTGACTCAGATGCTGCCTGACCAGCTGTGTGTTTCTAGTATTTTCTGTTTTTAGATCGTGATGCAGATCCTGATCCAGGCAGGATCTTTGATTGGTCAGATGGTCATGATCAGACCTATTCTGATGAAGTTCATCGACCTGAAACATTAACTCTGTTTCTCTCTTCACAGATGCTGCCTGATGTGCTCAGTATCCCCAGCATGTTCTGCTTTATTTCAGATTTCCATCAACTGCAGCATTTTGCTTTTCAGCCATGATCTCATTGAGTGGTAGAACGAGTACAAGAGGATGAATGCCCCACTCTTGCTTCTATTTCTGTTCAACCACTATCAGTGTACCTACAGTATGTCAGGATTTGGCTGTCAGCAATAAACTCTGACCCCTTGATGGGATGGTCAGACTCCATATTCTGTGTAACTGTGGTACCAGCCAAATGGACCATCTCTACTAAACCCTCAAGACAAGTGAGGGATGGGGGAAAGCTGGAGTGGGAGCTTGTGACAGAGAGGGAGTGAAAGTGACTGAACGAATGAGAGAGAAAGTGTGACAGTGTGAAAGAACAACCGTGAGAGGAAGATTGAGTGAAAGAGGAAAAGGATGAGAGAGTGTGAGAGGGAGGGGAAAGTGAGGGATAAAGAGCAAAAGGCAGAGGAGAGGTGCGATTGAGAATGAAAGAGTGAAGACTATGTGAGAGAGAGTGTGTAAGACACTGAGAAAGGGTAAGAGAGATTGAAGGAATGGAGAGAGAGGAAATGTGTGAAAGCAGGTGACAGAGAGGGAGTGAGAGAAAGAGAAAGTCAGTGTGAGAGTATAAAAGAAAGTGGGATGTGTGTGGATGAGAGTGATGGACTGTGCATGTGTGTGAGAGAGAAAACATAAAGATAGCGAGAGAGAGAGAGATGGAGGGAGGGAGAGAGAGGGGGGAGAAAGGGAGAGAGAGAGGGAGAGAGGGGGAGAGAGAGGGAGAGGGGAGAGAGAGAGGGAGAGAGAGAGAGAGGGAGGGGGGAGGGAGAGAGGGAGAGAGAGGGAGAGAGGGGGAGAGAGGGGGAGAGAGGGGGAGAGAGAGTGAGAGGGGGAGAGAGAGAGGGAGAGAGAGGGGGAGGGAGAGAGGGAGGGATGGAGAGGGAGAGAGAGAGAGGGGGAGGGGGGAGAGAGAGAGGGAGGGAGAGAGAGAGAGAGGGAGGGAGAAGGGAGAGAGGGAGGGATGGAGAGGGGGAGAGAGAGAGGGAGAGAGAGGGAGAGAGGGGGAGGGGGGAGAAGGGAGAGAGGGAGGGATGGAGAGGGGGAGAGAGAGAGGGAGAGAGAGGGAGAGAGAGGGGGATAGGAGAGAGGGGGATAGAGAGGGAGAGAAAGAGGGAGAGAGAGAGAGAGAGAGAAAGAGAGAGAGAGAGAATGTGTTGTGTAGGAGAATCCAGAGAGAGGCAGAAAGAATCCAGAGAATAAAAGAGAGAGTGAATGAAAGAATCCAGTGAGAGAGGGAGGGAGTCAGTTTGCACATGAAAGAGCTATCTAACTGGGGAAAAGGAACAAGAGAGAAGGTGGACAAGAATGAGGAAAAAGTATAATGGTGGACAGTATAACTGGAGGAACAAAATGGTAAAGACAATGAAGAAGGCATCTGGATATTCTTCTGTTCACTGGGTTGTGCTGAGCACTCACTAGCTGACAACTCTCATAATTTACCGTAACAATTGAAAGGCTGGGGAAAAAAAAACAGGATTCCAAATTCTGTGGGAAGTGACAAATGCTGCTTGACCTACACTTGGATTATAAATAAAAAAAGCTGCAGGTTATGATACGACTGTTTAATGTAAAGTCATATGTCTTCCAGTTAGACTCATGATTAAATTCCAAATGGAAGGATTGTCTGTGTTTTGTCTTTGGTAATTGATTCACAATTTCCCAGGATAAAGCGGTGTTTTCTGGAAATGCTGGAATGTGAAGTTCAATATGGGCAGGAGGGGTGGGAGTGGCAGGGAGAGAGTGTGAAACAGAGGGGATGAAAGAGACAGAGAAAATGAAAGAGAAGGAAAGAGTGGGGGAGACTGAATGTGAAAGTGTGTGTGAAAGAGAAAGTGAGCTAGAGAGTGAGTGTGAGAGAGTGAGTGAAAGGTGAGAGAATAAGAGTGAGTAGGAGTTAGAGGAGTGTGAAAAAAAAGTGAGATGGTGAAAGAGGGTGAAAGTGAATGTGAGAGAGGATGAGAGAAACTGAAATAATGAGAGTAGGAAAGGATAAAAGAGTGAATAAGAGAGTGTGAGCATGAAAGTGTGTGAAAAACATGGCATGTATGTGACAGAGAGAGAGAGTGAGAAAGAGAGAGAAAGAGAGACAGAGAGGGACAGAGTAAGTGTGAGAGTGAATGAAGTTAGTACGTTATAAAAGTAAAGCAGCGGTCCATGATTGGTGACTAGGCTGCCAACAGTGGGAAGTGAGGCTTCACCCAGAGACCACACTGATGACTGCCTGATAGCTTGTGCAGGCTTTCTCGAGCCTTGTAGACACTAGCTGGCCTGATAAATACAAGCTTTATTTTTAAACAGTCATATCTATATCAATTGAAATGGTGGTTGGTGTGGATTCAAAAATAGCCTTGGACAGAGAATTGGGGAAAGATTTAAAGGAGAAAATAATTATTAGGATACAGGGAAAGGACTGAGAGTGGAACTAAAAAGTTGTTTTATTCATTTACAAGGTGTAGGCATTGCTGACTATCTCTCACTGCCCTTGACTAAGTGGTTTGGTAGTTCATTTCATAGGGCGATTACGGATCAACTTTTGTACGGTTTCGGAGACATGTTGGTCAGGCCATACTAGGTAAAGGCAAATTTCCTTCCCTCAAAGATATTCATAAACCAGATGTGTTTTTATATCAATCCGGAGGTTTATGGTCATCATTAGTTTCGGGCAGCACAGTGTCACAGATAGAGGAGCTGCTGCTTCACAGCACCAGACACCAGAGTTTTCTCCCGACCTCAGGTGCTGCCTTTGTGTGGACTTTGCATGTTCTTCCGGTGACCCTGTTGGTTTCCCCTGGACGCTTCAGTTTCCTCCCACATCCCAAAAGCGTGCAGATTGGTAGGTTAATTGGCCAAAGCAAACCGGGCAGTGCTGAGTGCATATCCTAGAAGAAGAGGTTGGACAAACTTGGGTTGTTTTCTCTGGAGCGGAGGAGGCTGATGGGAGACCTGATAGAAGTTTATAAAATCATTAGAGGCATAGATAGAGTAGACAGCTGTTATCTTTCCCCAGGGTCGAAATGTCCAATACTAGAGGGCAGGCATTTAAAGTGGAAGGGGGTAACTTCAAAGGAGATTTGTGGGGCAAGTTTTGGTAGGTCCTTAGAATGCACTGCCAGTGGTGGTGGTGGAGGCAGATACAATAGAGGCGTTTAGGAGGCTCTTAGATAAACACATGAATATGCAGAGATGGACAATGTGCAGGAAGAAGGGATTAGTTTAATGAGGCATCATTAGTTTAATTAGTTCGGTAAAACGGGCCTGTTCCTGGCTGTACTTTTCTATGTTCTATGCTCTGTGCCCCAAGTGTGTAGGTGAGTGGTAGAATCTGGGGGAAGTTGATGCAAATGTGGGGAAAATAAAGAACGGTATTATATTAATGTAGGATTAATTTAAATGAATGGTTGATGATCATTATGGTCTCGATGGGCCGAAGGGCCTATTTCCATGCTTCACGTCTCTATTCACCCTCTTGTTCTTATACTGATGCCAGCTGTTTATTCCAGATCCATTTAATTAACTGAATTTAAATTCCTTAGCTATCATTGAATTCATATTATCAGATCATTGGTCGGGACTGCTGGACCAGAAACACAGGTATAAAATCATTGTTCTCTCATCCTCTGATAATAAGCGAGGGATCAATATTTGCCAAGACACCATGTGTAAACCCCCCAGCGTTTTGTATGGGTTGACACGGGTTCAACAGGCTGAATGGTCCTCCTTAGTATGGTCCTTCCCTGATTCATATTTGTTTCAAGCTGAATTTGTCCCACATTAGATGAACACCGTGATGTTCCATTCATGCTGAACAAAGGTTTCCAGAACATTAGCTGCAGGAAGAATTGAAACCCAAAGGAAAAAAACCTTGGCTATGCTTAAGCGTGGGTCTTCTTAGGTCAGAGGCGAGAAGTGTGACTGAAAGACCATTAATAAATCAGTAGCTGTAAAGAGAAATGGTTGCACAGAATGACAAAGTCTGAATGGTAACGTGATCTCTGAAGGAACTGAGGTAGGATTCAGAACCCAGCCCCACTGCAGAAGAAAAAGCACAATCTGTTCTAATGATTGCCAGTACTTTTCTGACCAAGAATTTTACTAACTTCAAGAATAAAAAGTGCAAATGATTATTTAATTATTTAAAGTCACCTGAAACCCAGGTGCATATTCGACAACCATTATGTACATTTAGACAATAATCACTACCTTGATGTAGTTATAAATGGCGTAATCTGTCTCGATGACATGCAAAGCAAAAGCTTTTCACAGTATCTCAGTACAGGTGAAAATAATAGACCAATACCAATACCAAGACAATTCAACCTTGTTTGGGAGCATAATTGAAATTTCATACAAAAGAGATCTGAATTTCAAAAGTGATTGTAATGATATTGGAGAGATTGTACATTTTACTGAGTGGAAGTTTGTATAATCCTTAAATTCAATGATCGTGATATGTTTGGCACATTAAAGAGCACAATCAGCAACTCTGCAAGAAATAAATTAAATATACATAAGCATCCATTGTGTTTTAAATAGTAGAGGTGAAAAGCTCCATCTAATGTCACTTTGGAATGAAATAATCTATATTAATTACTTAGCCAACTCATCTATCTGACTGCCCTATGGCAGGTGATAATTCAAATCTCACACATGAGTGTCTCAAGGCACAATCTAAGACAGGAGTATAAGAGGGGGTCTGTATATTTCTCTGACTTTATATCTTGGGAGCACCTACCTCTAACTGGGCTTTGCTCAAAATTACAAACGCTCACTTAATCTTTACAATTGGAGACCAGACCAAACCTCTCAAACATAAGTAGCTCCATTTAATGTCAACTAGAGGAACTGTTACAAGTTTCAGCAGCTGAGTACTCTGTCTCAGGGAATGATGACTGAGTCTGTGGTTACCTGTGCAAATGCAAGTGTCCAGTTAGAGGCTGACCCACTACTTTTGGAGATCATATTCCAACCTTCATTCCCATTTTGCTGTAATTGGAAATACTACTGCTGAGTCAATAGTTCACTCAACTGAGGAATACTTGTGCAATGCAATCATCTGTATTTTATCCTTCTGTATAGTAAGTATGCAAAATTCCCATTTAATAAAGGGCACCATCAAGAAAATAATTGTTTGTCAGGACTATTTTGATTGGGAAGGAAAGACAATTCTTTTCTTGCTGCTGTCATGTATAGCTAATGGAAGGATTGGCTACAGTTTGGTGAGAACTGTCTTTTGTAAATAGCAACTGTTCCTGGAACTGAAGGAGTAGTATTTCCCCCGTCCTCTACTTTTACAACAAGGTAAATTGGTAAATTGTTTTATTATTGGTATTGGTATTGGTTTATTATTGTCAC
The DNA here is from genome assembly GCF_009764475.1 of Pristis pectinata. Classification (NCBI taxonomy): domain Eukaryota; kingdom Metazoa; phylum Chordata; class Chondrichthyes; order Rhinopristiformes; family Pristidae; genus Pristis; species Pristis pectinata. The sequence continues at coordinate 80,753,690 of NC_067415.1, forward strand.
TTGTACCGAGGTGCAGTGAAAAGCTTGTCTTACAAACTGATTGTACAGGTCAATTCATTACATACTGCAGTTACATTGAGTTAGTACAGAGTGCATTGATGTAGTGTCACAGCTACAGAGAAAGTGCAGTGCAATAAGGTGCAATGTCACAACAAGGTAGATCATGAGGTCATAGTCCATCTCATTGTATAAGGGAACCATTCCTAAGTCTGGTGGTACGTGCCCTCAGGCACCTGTATCTTCTACGCGATGGAAGAGTAGAGAAGAGAGAATGTCCCAGGTGGGTGGGGTCTTTGATTATGCTGGCTGCTTCACCAAGGCAACGAGAGGTAAAGACAGAGTCCGAGGAGGGGAGGCTGGTGTCCGTGATGCACTGGGCTGTGTCCACAACTCTCTGCAGCTTCTTGCGGTCTTGGGCAGAGCAGTTGCCGTACCAAGTCGTGATACATCCAGATAGGATGCTTTCTATGGTGCATCGGTAAAAGTTGGTGAGAGTCAAAGGGGACAAACCACATTTCTTTAGCCTCCTGAGGAAGTAGACGCGCTGGTGAGCTTTCTTGGCCATGGCATCAATGTGATTTGACCAGGACAGGCTGTTGGTGATGTTCGCTCCCAGGAACTTGAGGCTGTCAACCCTCTCGACCTCAGCACCATTGATGTAGACAGGTGCATGTACACCGCCCCCTTTCCTGAAGTCAATGACCAGCTCTTTAGTTTTGTTGACATTGAGGGAAAGGTTGTTGTCATGACACCATTCCACGAAGCTCTCTATCTCCTTCCTGTACTCCGACTCATCACTTATACGGCCTACAACAGTGGTATCATCTGCAAACTTGTAGATGGAGTTAATGCAGAATCTGGCCACACAGTCATGAGTGTATAGGGAGTAGAGTAGAGGGCTGAGGACGCAGCCTTGTGGGGCACCAGTGTTGAGAATAATCGTGCTGGAGGTATTGCTGCCTATCCTCACTGATTGCGGTCTGTTTGTTAGAAAGTCAAGGATCCAGTTACAGAAGGAGGTGTTGAGTCCTAGGTCTCGGAGTTTGGTGACAAGCTTACTTAGAACTATTGTATTGAAGGCAGAGCTGTAGTCAATAAACAATAGTCTAACGTATGTGTCTTTACTGTCCAAATGCTCCAGAGCTGAGTATAGTGCTTATTGTCACATGTACTGAGATACAGTGAAAAACCTTGTTCTGCATGCCATCTAGACAGATCATTTCATCACATCAGTACATTGAGGTAGTACAAGAGAAAAGCAATGATAGAATGCAGAATATAGTGTTACAGTTACAGAGAAAGTGCAGTGCAGTGCTGGCAGACAATAAGGTGCAAAGCCATGCCAAGGCAGATTGTGAGGTCATGTCCATCTTATTGAATAAGAGATCCATTTAATAGTCTTTTTTACAGCGGGATAGAAGCTGTCCTTGAGCCTGGTGGTACTTGCTTTCTGGCTTTTGTATCTTCTGCCCAATGAGAGGGGGGAGAGACAATGTCTGGGGTGGGTGGCGTCTTTAGGTAGTTATTGAATTACCACCAGTTGTGTAAAAGACCCAACTGAAATTTTTGATAAATGATTGAAGAGAACTTGGGAACTTACAATAACCGTGAGGAAGAGCAGACCCGATGATATCTCTCCCTTCTTCTCTACCTATCTATACTACGAGCTGGATCCTACATCTACTCACAGCCATCCTGAAGGTCAATTGGCCAATGGTCTGATGAGACACAAACATCGAATGACCGATCACCTCACCCCACCTGAGCTTGTGGATGAGTGGCTTTAATTTTAAGGTAAAACCATAGAAACTGCCATAAACAGCAGAAACCTATTGCTTCTGCAGAAGTCCTTCTCCACTGACCTGAGCAGCTCTCTCTCCTTTCCTGTTTGATATCTGTATTTGCTATTTGATACAATTTTTAACATTGTAAAGTCATAATTTTGAATTTCCTTCCTGATGATTAAACACAATTTCAGTAGTTAAAATTGGCCACTTTACTAAAATAATATTTCAGTTGTGATGAGTATTTCACAGTATCAATGGGGTTTATTTTAATTGGGGGACTTATAACACATAAACTTCCCAGCACCTACTGGTATCATTGATCCAAGGTAACTGTAGCACATGAAATAGCATGTGTAAACAGATAAGCAGTCTGTATTTCTAAAAGCTTCTGAGGACAAAATTCAGACATAAATCCTCTGCTTTACAACAGTACAGTGAATGTTATAGCAATATCAATAATCAAATGTCGTGGAAGACAGACCCATGTCTCTGTTGTCATAATTGCATGTGTTACTGTTGCCATAATTTGTCCATCCACAGAACCCGGGTCTGCTTTAAATACACTGGGATACTACATCTCTCACATCTTTGGAACTCTGGGCACAAAGGTCTGCCTATTGTGTTTGCACAACCACTCAGTCCCATTAATATAGAGACAGCCAATTTTTCTGCATTGCTACAGTCAGATATAAACTGTAAAAGCAACAGAACTGAAGCAGTACATGTAACAGAACTGGCCATTTTTGCAGTGCATCATCTACCTGTAATACTCGTTCAGTTTTTCTCTTTCCACTAGCATAGCCTGACAAGGTCATAGAGTCATACAGCACACAAACAGGCCCATCCAAGCTAATCTCATAGAACCTCTTCTATCCATCTGTCTTTTTATACCTGCCTTACCCACTTCCTCTGGCAGCTTGTTCTCTCTCTTTCTCTCTCTCTCTCTATCTCTTTCTCTCTCTCTGTCTCCCTCTCTCTCTCTCCCTCCCCCCTCCCTCTCTCTCCCTCTCTCTCTCTCTCTCTCTCTCACTCACACACAACCTCCCTCATCCACCCTTCTCTACAATGTGAAACACTTCCATTCATAGTTTTCTAGTTCTTAAGAAGGGTCTTTGACCTGCAACATTGACTTTGCTTTTCCTTCCGTTGAATCTGCCTGACCTGCTGAATATTTCCAAATTTTTTTGTTTTTTGTTTCAGTTTTCCAGCATCTGTAGTTTTGATTTTTTGTTTCATTTCCATCTGCTGTTGTTGTGAATCTTAAGTCGACTGATAGATTGCCAACCAGAAAGGAAATATGGGGGAATCCTCAGGCATACGTGAACAGCAGAGCAGTATTCTGTTCCCATGTTACCATTTCCCTCTGCTCCTAATTTATATAATTTCTTACAATTATAGATTTCATCTGTTGTGTGCACCTATCAGAAAATCTAACAGCGTGTTAGCAAGCAAGCAAGATTAGCTGGAAACTAATTCATAAATGTTATGTCCAAGTCATTCAATCCATTTTCTTCACTGAAAACTTAGCTTTATCATGATGAAAAATCTCAATCTTGGAAATTGAATGAATATCCAGGGTCAGCATGAAACATTTCCAGGCCAAGTGTGACACAGGAAGCTGCACGGTGAAACTTCTTTGCTGCAGTTTAGTGCCACGACCCCCTGCATAACATGCTACCTGACCAATGGAAAAGGTAATATTTTAAAGTACAGCAGGTGGGTCCATTTGTGCTTTATTTTAGATGCATGAACTGATGAACTCTACTCCAACCCCACTTTCTCAGTTCAATTTCATGCTCCCTTTAGATGAATAATAAGATTTTTCATCCAATTCCAGAAAAGCACAGCAATATAAAATTGAACTTAATGTAACACCACAGAAAAATCCTCTTTTTTTAATGTGCCTTTTATTCATTATAACAAGTAACTAACCTATTGTCAGTCACATGGCTTCTGAAGTGCTTGACATTATGCTGGCCTTATTAAAGGCATTTTTTTTTCTTGTTAGGTTATGGGTTTGCCCATGCCTGACCTGGCCTGCACATGACATTTATCTCCTACTGGATTCTTGTAGCCACACTAACCATCTCCAGGCGTATGGCTACCAATATCCTGGAGATTTTGCTGTCACAACCAGTCTCCTCAGTTTGCAGCAGTCAATGATGGGTGGGTGAGGTCAGGCACTGGATGCTGAGACCATCCCTCCAAGCTGCTCTGAGGGTCTCTGACCACTCGTGTTTTCAGAAGTTCTTTCCCACTACATCGAAATGTCAGAAGCGAAGCTAACAGTTGAAATCCATTTCAACAATTAATTTATTTTAAAAAGTTATGGAATAATAAATTGATTTTCAAACATTTAATGTATAATAAATTATGGATAATAATTTTATACATTTTAATGTATAATATCATGGATATTAATTTAAAAACTGTTAGGTTTCACTTAGAACATAGAACAGTATAGCACAAGAACAGGCCCTTCAGCACATGATGTGCCAAACTAATTAAACTGGTAATTAAACTAAACTTCTGCTTACACAAGGTCCATTCTCTGCAATATTCATGTGCCTATTTAAGAGCCTCTTAAACGCCTCTATCATATCTGCCTCCACCACCACCCCTGGCAGCACATTCCAGGCACCCACCACTCTCTGTGTAAAAGACTTGCCCCACACATTTCCTTTGAACTTACCCCTCTCATCTCTATTATTAGACATTTCAACCCTGGGAAAAAGATACCGGCTGTCTACTCTATCTACGCCTCTCTTGATCTTATAAACTTCTGTCAGGTCACCCCTCAGCCTCTACTGCTCCAGAGAAAACAACCTGTTTGTCCAACCTCTCCTTGTACAACATGCCCACTAATCCAGGGAGCATCCTGGTAAACCTGCTCTGCACCGTCTCCAAAGCCTCCACATCCTTCCTGTAATGGGGCAACCAGAATTGAATGCAGTACTCCAGATGCGGCCTAACCAGATCTCTCCTCATGAGGATCAAAGACTTCATTCAAGTGAGTGAAGCAACACCAGATGTGTCAGCTACGGATCAGGTATGAAGCGACTCAGTGTGATCCTAGATCACTCCTGGATCCAAGCACTCAAGGCTGGCATGCATGATGCTGTGCTGAAGGAGCGATATACCACCTTTTAGATGAGACCTTGTGTGTTCTATCAGATGCAGGTCAAAGAACTCAAGGCACCATTTTGAAAAAAAAACAACAGAGAAGGTCTCCTCTGCATCTTGAATATTATTGTCCTCTCAATCAATCAACTATCTAGGTCAACACTCCAGTACTGAGAAGATGCTGCACTACCAGAATTCCAAACTTTCGAACACACTGTTAAGCTAAGGTCTCATTTGCTCTATGAGGAAGTGTACAAAATTTCATGGCAATATTTTGAAGAGGCATTGAAAGTTATCCCTGTAATTCTATCTTATATCAGTTATTGACCGTCACTGAAACTTTTTTCCCAGGGAAAGAGAATCAAAAACTAGAGGGGCATAGGTTTAAGGTGAGAGGGGAAAGATTTGAAAGGGACCTGAGGGTCAACTTCTTCATGCAAGGAGTGGTGTATGGATAAAATGAGCTGTCAGAAGAAGTGGTTGAGGCAAGTACATTAACGACATTTAAAAGACATTTGAACAGGTACATGGATAGGAAAGGTTTAGAGGGATGTGGGCCAAACGTGGGCAAATGGGACTAGCTTAAATTGGCATCTTGGTTGGCATGGATGAGTTGGGCTGAAGGGCCTGTTTCCATGCTGTTTTACTCTCAGAGTTAGACTCTAAAACTGATGACTTTGTGGGAGCCTTTCCATGTACAAAGTAGCTGCCAATCTACATTATAATAGGGACTGCACAGAAGAATGTCATTGGCTGTAAAGCACCTTGAAGCAAAATGAACAGAAGTAAGTCTTCTTAAAAAAAAATATTTCTTTTTTCACAGCTCTATGTCCAATTAAATAGTTATCTAAGTATACTTTAAGTATTGACAATCATTTCATAAGAGTGTTGAATTTCATTTAGAAATTCTGAGAGATTTGGGAACATCTGCACAAATGTGTGAGGTTGCAATGGCATTGGGCAGTCATGAAGTTGAAAGCATTTCTATATAATCTCTTCATTTGAATCCAACTGGTAACAGGTGTTGCCTCCTTAGATTTTCACTGCTAAATCTAAAATCTATAACTCTGCCGTCAGAATAAGAATTAGAAGAAAGACCTGCATTAATTTAGCTCCATTTATATCCCGTTCAACACTTCGAAGGTACTTTCTAGCCTCTTAAACTGCAGTCACTTTTGTAATAATGGAACAGCAACAGGCAAAATGGACACAGCAAATTCCCACATGGGGAGACCTGATGGAGGTTTATAAAATTATGAGAGGCATAGATAGGGTAGACAGTCAGAATCTTTTTCCCAGGGTAGAAACATCAAATACTAGAGGACATGCATTTAAAGTGAGAGAT